>NC_080723.1:21967510-22002510 GCF_019097595.1 Hemibagrus wyckioides
CATCATCCTTCTACTCATCCTTCTCTTCCTCTTCATCCTCTTTCATTTCCTCCTCTTCTTTGTCCTTCTCCTCCTGCTCTTCCCCCTCTTTATTCTCCTTATCCTCCTCTTTATCTTCTTCCTTCTCTTTTTCTCTTCCTCCTTACCCTCTTCCACTTCCTCCTCCTCCTTTTCCACTTCTTCCTCTCTCTCCTCTCTTCACAGCTTCAGAAATATTCGAAAACACTAATCACACTTCAGATCTGTGCATTACGCACACAGGTAGATGTAAAAGTGTGGATTTTGCAGAAGGACATGACACGCTGAGTGATGTATTGTGTCACCTTGCCAAGTTACTCAGCTAATGGAAATTCGGCAGATGGAACAGCTAAGCCTCGTGTAATGTCTAAAATGTGATATGACGATGATTTGCTCTGGTCCTGGCCTTACAGAAAAAAATACACAACCTTCACATGACAGACATGAAAAGATTTTTTAAACTCTTCAAGTGGTTTCACACATTTATTTAAAAAAAAAAAAACGTTTTAATTCATTTATTTTCACATGAAAATATTTTAAATGATTAATTCGATCAAAAGCATCTTTCCTTTTTTTTCAAATGATTTAATTATTGTTACATGTGACTTTTACACATGATTATTTTCTTAATAAGAATAACTTAATTCATTTCTTTGCTTCTTTACTAATTATTCCTCTACTTATTGCATTATTGATTACATATAATTTATTTCTTTATTTATTTTTACATATGATTCAGTTATTTTTCATGTTTTCTTTTACTTTTAAAATTTTATTCACGTGAATTGTTTTTTAGTTCATTTATTTCAAAAGACGTTTTCTAATTTTATGATGGATGATATAATTTATTTTCTTTGACTTTTTTGGCAATTAGACATTTTCTTATTTTTCATGTTTTATATATTTTTTTAAATTATTTTTTATTTATTATAATTTTATTTTGCTTTATTTAATCATTATTATTTTTTATGGGAGGTTTTTGAAAGCATGAATAATTTTGTTTATTCAAATGATTGTATTATTATTATTATTATTATCATCATCATCATCATCATCATCATCATCATCATCATCATCATCAATTTTCTGATGACATTTTCCCAACATTTATTTTTATAGATCGGATAAGTGGTACAGACCATGATATGTTTTTTAAAAATATTTATTTGTTTTTTCTTTGTATTTTTAATGATTTAATGATTTATTTTTATTCAGATGTGTTTTGTTTAATGAATGATTCTATTCCATTATCTGCACATGTTGATGTCAGGAGCTGAAAGTGGGTGTTTCAGGTGTGTGACACCTGTGTGATTGGTGCATTTCCTGGAGCGCATGTGGGATTGATGGTGTAAGCAGACACAGATTCATTGTGTAATCTCTCTAACAGCTCTCTCCTGCAGATGTACTCAGTTACCGCTGTGCAGGAGAGACTGCTACAGGGAACTCCTGCTGTTCTCCACAACCTTCTCTCACTGGCTTTAAATATATTTCCAGATCTCATGCTGCTCCACTGAAAGGGTCCTAGCTGCTAAAGGTTATCCAGGTTAAAGGCTCTCGCTGACGTCTGTGTCATTCCTGCACAGCTGACATGAGCCACGTTCTGTCTTTCTCAGATATTTTTGCTTCACAAACACTCACTTGCTGTCCCGAGTCATGCCATCAAAGCACTCCAGGTTCCCCACGAGGAGAGACTGAACAGTAAAAGCCTTTTCTTTTCCCTGAGGAGATTCTCATGGAATCCTTGCTGAGAAATTCTTGTAGGATTGCATAGTACAAGTTATTGGGATTAAACTAAACTAAATCTCCAGTATTTAAATTTCCCCAATTTCACATGCCAAAGTATAAGGGTGTGTTTTCAGCCGAGTTCTCCACTGATGGGGCCGAATGAACGTGAAGCAGGAGATTATTCTATAATTTAGAAACAAATATTAAAAATTCCAGCTCTCTCTGTGACATCTGCTTATACTGAGGAGACAAGAATACTTGAGTTGTAGACCTCAGAGGTGTAGATGAAGTATGATGGATTAGAAGATGTATAATATGTCATGGAGCCAGGGTGTGTAGTGCTTTAAAAATAAATCTTAAAATCAATCCTAAACTGAACCGAGTTACAATTGGAAACTTTTCTGTTGTAGAGTTCTCTTTTAAAGGTTTGTATTATATTATAATTAAATAAATAAATAATTATCTATTATGTATTAATAAAATAATAGTATTATTTATTTATTTATTTATTTATTTATTTATAGCTTGGAATCCAAGAATACACAGAACCATTCAATATTGTACATGTTTATAGTGAGAAGTTTTTTATGATCTTTTAAAATCTTTTCTTGCCATTTTTTTGTCCATCTATCTATCCATCCGTCCGTCCGTCTGCATATCTATCTGTCTGTCTGTCTGTCGATCGATCGGTCCGTCCGTCCGTCCGTCCGTCCGTCCGTCCGTCTGCATATCTATCTATCTATCTATCTATCTATCTATCTATCTATCTATCTATCTATCTATCTATCTATCTATCTATCTATCTATCTATCTATCTATCTATCTATTTATCTATCTATCTACCTATCTATCTCTGTGTGTCTTTGTCCCTCTGCTTTATAAGGATTTCCAAAAATAAGCTCCACAGAAGATCCCTTCTAAATGCAGCTTTCTAACTTTTTCGGAGAGTACTGAGCTCGATTATCAAGCTGAAGGCTCCATTTCTCATGCTAAAGGATTCTTCTGTTCCTCCCTGAAATCTTCTCTGTAGACTCCTTTACATTTTCTGAAAGGTTCCCAAGCTAGTGCTGTTCACCACCCAAAGGAAGTTTGAGCACAGTGTGTAATTTTGTGGAAGATTAAAATAAATGTGTTCTGCTGCATAATGAGGTGCTGTGACGAACAGTGGGATGATTTAGATACAGTTTTGGATCTGTTGGTACAGACAGGTCACAACTGCCTGAGTTTCTTCTTCATAAAATTAGCATATTTTATCAGTACAAGATCTTCTCACTGAGTTCAGTCTTCTAATTGATATGAAGCACAGGGTCTGAAACTTTAACCCAGGCTTTTTATTTATATATATATATTTTTTTACAGTGGTTAAATGAATGCTGCTGTTTTTTTTTTTTTTTTTGAAAAAGGTCACCTGACCTTTCAGACTCTGAGCACTATGACTATTTTGTTAATAAAGTTTTATGGAAACCAAAACACTTTTTCACTATTTCGTTTTTCCTCATGACCCACTTAGCACAAATATGAGCTCAAAAAAGTTAATTCACTATTCAAAAAAAAATTCTGTATAATGAATCTTATACATTTGCATTCCACAATATTATGCACAATGATGCTTTTAAGCCCTCTTGTTCACCCCTCCAGCTTGTTCAGATTCATTTTTCTGGAAAAACGCACACAACCCTGGTCAAATGGCAGACATAAGCATATTTGTAAGTGATCCAATAAGTGCTAAATGATGATCAGTAAGCACAGCCTGCAGGTTCAGGGAAGTCCATTTACAGGATTTATTGAAATCATTTTAGGGGAGAGATTATCAGTTGATGGTGAGAAGACCTCAGAAGAGTCTCTGCTTGATATTCCTGCTGAAGCCTGAAGGTGTTAAAACCCTGCTGTCTTAAAGGACAGAAGACCACAGCACTGGTCAGATCATGCAGCTTACACACCTGAGCAATTGAGGGTGGCAGATTGGTGGACCTGGGATTTGAACTGCATTGACATTTCTGGCATTTGGCAGATGCCCTTATCTAGAGAGACTCTATCTCATTTCATACAACTGAACAATTGAGGGTTAAGGACCTTGCTCAGGGGCCCAGCAGTGACACCTTGGTGGTCCTGGGATTTGAAGTCACAGCCTTCCAATATGAAGCCCAACAACTTTTTATTATTATACATAATTTTTATTATTATGTAATTCAAATGTGATTGGGTACTTTGGCAGGGTTCATCCATAACCCCACAATATATTTTACCCCTCCTAAGGTGCATGGTGATGCCGAAGTATCTGCAGCATGGAGCTAGGTTGGTGTTTGTCTCCCAGTAGAGTGTGAGAGAATGAACACTCCCTGTGGGATGGCTCATCCCACCAGTACTGTGTTTCTAGGGCATTGTTATGATAATCAATCACTCTGTAGCCCAACATTCTGCTTAGCTGGTTCTATAAAAAATAGCCATCAGCTCACATTACACCATACGTTGTGTTCTACAGTTTGATCCTTGTAGCAGATTACTTAGCATCAAGCAAAAGGTTCTAAGGTTTAATCTTAGGTAAGAATCGTAAGGTCACTTCACAACTATCTGGTCATGCACAAAAAGCTTATCACCCAGACATGCAGCTGTTTCAGCACTTTGCTGAAATGATTACTACCAAACGGCTGTCGACTTTAATACCCCGACATCCCAACATCCTGTCTGGGCCACATGAGAGATATTAAATGGATTCCACAACATGATGCATTATGTTTTTCTTTTTCCTAATAATATTCAACACACAGAAATCTAATCAGAGCTTCAGAATATTCATTCATCCATTTCTTGTAGTGCTTATTATACACAGGGGTATAGGGAAACCTGGAGCCCATCACAAGGGACTTGTAGCACAAGGCATAGGAAAAACTGGTCAGGGTTCCAAACCATCACAATTATACATTTCAAGCACTATGCACTATCAGCCTACAACATCAGTCTTAGAACTGGGGAAGGAACCCACCAGGAGGAACATGGAGGAAACTCTCAAAGCACAAAAAGAACACAAGGTGGAGATGGGATTCGGGTTCCCAACCCCAATACTGGCGACCCAGTCACTCTGTGACCCAGTATCCCAGTAAGATATACATCTTCCCATTAACAATTCTTTGCCAAACATGCAAGTTATCCCTACTTTCATATGCAGGTGCAGTGGTGCTGAAGGCTGAGGAAGTGCAGGAAACTGTAGCCTGGAAGGTGGAGCTCAGCTGAAGCACCAGGAAAGTGAGGCAGTAAGGCAGACCCAGGAGCATTGTATAGGGTCATTAGAATGGGGAGCATCATAGTCTTCAAGTTGCAGACTTGGAACATAGCACAGAAAGAGAGCATTAGCTACCACCCGGAACTTAGTCTCCTATCTCCACCTAGTGCTGAGCCTGGTCTCCTCCAGGAATCTTCTCCTGGAGGGTGAAGCATTTCAGTGGTGCTCCTGATTGGCTGATTAGGAATTTGGCACGCCTTCAGCCTTGCAGTTACACTCAGAGGCGCTGGCCTTGGTGCTGAAGTCCCGCTGTTTATTCAGCACCGCTGTTTTAGAAGGGTGAAGAGTGGTTTTGTGTGGCTTCCATGTGGTGGTGTGTGTGCCGCCGTCACAATGTATACAAGGAGAAGAAAAGAAAAGGAACTAGTGGCCATGACAGATGCTGTTTGGTGTTTGGTTGAGTTGGTCACCATGTAACTTCATGTCAAAAGTTCTGCATATGTGTATTCAGTGATGGTCAGAATAACACCACATTGCCTTGGTAATGATTTATTGGGTTTCAGATCAAAAAGTCAGGGGTTCAAGTCCCAGCATCACCAAGTGGCCAAAGCAGAGCCTTTAAGCAAGACCCTTAACCCTACCCTGCTCTAAAGGCTCTGGGGCTGTGGTAGCTTGGTGAAGGCTCTGGGTTGGGATTGGAGGATTGGGTTCAAGCCCCAGCACTGTCAAGCTGCCTCTATTGGGGCCCTGAATAAGTAAAGTTAGGAAGAAAGAATTTCACTGTGCTGTAAGGCATATGTGACAGATAAAGTCTTCCATTTTATGGCATATGATATCTACAGGTATATGATTCATTATGGCTCTGAAATGGTAGATAGTGTCTTTAATTTTGCTCTGCACTGTGAGAACCTGCCCACAGAATGTTACAGATACCTGACATGAGGGAGGTACAGTAGAGAGATCTAAAGGCTCTGTTCTAGAGGAAAAAGTACATTTTATTAGATACAGCAGTATTTCATTAGCGACTTCGATTAGGAAAACCTACCACACTGAAAAGCCAAGCCTTTGTTTCATTGGTCATGCATTACTCAATTGATCTTTTTAGTAATCAGGAGATTGATTTTTATAAGTGTATGGATAAATAGATAGATAGATAGATAGATAGATAGATAGATAGATAGATAGATAGATAGATAGATAGATAGATAGATAGATAGATAGATAGATAGATAGATAGATAGATAGAGAAAGAGAGAGAGAGAGAGAGAGAGAGAGAGAGAATAAGAGACAGACAGATGGATAGATAGATAGATAGATAGATAGATAGATAGATAGATAGATAGATAGATAGATAGATAGATAGATAGATAGATAGATAGATAGACATAGAGAGAGAGAGAGAAAGAAAGAGAGAGAGACAGACAGATAGTCTGTGGCATTCTCCCATAGTTACTCTCCTCTATGCACAGAAGCTGTTAATAAAATTGAAATGTATTAAAAGTGCAGCATCAGTCCAGAATGAACCGCCTTTTATATAATAAGCAGAGCTGCAGTTTAGGAGATATTACACAGATGTAATGCACTGTTTCTCTTCTGAAAAGAAAAAAATGGAGACAGAGCAGAGCAGGTTATTCTAGGACAGAGGGGGGAAAAATCCCATATAAAGTGTCAGCCTTGAGCTCTGTTTAAAATCAATAACCCTGACAACAATAAATCAGCAAACAGATAGACGGTTACAGCCTGGTAGCTATGACAGATCACATCCAAATAATTCAGTTTGATGTTTCATGCTAAAAATGTAGTGGAGTTTGTGCACAATGGCAGGTGAATATATCCTACACGTCCCTGCAGCTGCTGAGGAGACACCTGCCTCTGCGCTGAACTGAGGATTTCAACTGCATCGTTATACGTAAAGGAAGAAAAAAGGAAAATCAGTGACAGGATGGTGTGATGAACCTGACTTCCTCCCTCAAGCTGATTATTTATTTAGAACTGCATGTTATATAAGTTGTACATTTGCCAACAGTTTCATTTCTGTTATTTGTTTTAAAGGAATTAAATGGTCCTTTTTTATCCATTTATTGTCTCATTTGATATTATAGAACTTCTTCTCACTTCCATTATAGCAGCTTGACTGACCATCCAATTTAATAGGAACACCTGGGCATCTACTCAGTTATGCCATTATCTGGTCAGCAGCACTATTCAAAGATATCAAGCAGATACAGGTGAAACACTTGTGTTTAAGCATCAGAATGAAGGACGAAGTCTGATATCAGGGTCTGCATCAGAGGAGAACCAGCACACTGGTCAGAGCTGAAAGGAAGTCTATAGTAGCTCTAATAATTGCTTGCTATGGCAGCACATATACTAAAATTGGAATGATACAGAGAGGATTAGCATGGCCCCTGCACAAGGATGACACGGAAAAATCATGAAGTCTTACCATATTTTGGGGCAGTGGTGGCTCAAGTGGTCAAGGTTCTGGGTTGTTCATGGGAGGATCGGAGTTCAAGCCCCAGCACCAACAAGCTCCACTGTTGGGCAATTGAGCAAAGGCCCTTAACCCTCTCTGCTCCAGGGGTGCTGTATCATAGCTGCCCCTGCACTCTGACCCCAACTTCCTCAGCTGGGATATGTGAAGAAAAGAATTCCACTGTGCTGTAATGTATGTGTGGTGATAATAAAGGCTACATGCCCTCAGTTCTGCTCATAATCACTCTTTACAGCCATGGTGAGCAGAAAAGCATCTCAGAACTCACAATGTATCATACAGTGAGGGAAAAAATGATTTGATCCCCTGCTGATTTTGTACGTTTGCCCACTGAAAGAAATGATCAGTCTGTAATTTTAATGGTAGGTGTATTTGAACAGTGAGAGACAGAATAACAACAAAAAAATCCAGAAAAACACATTTCAGAAAAGTTCTACATTGATTTGCATTTTAATGAGTGAAATAAGTATTTGATCCCCTATCAATCAGAAAGATTTCTGGCTCCCAGGTGTCTTTTATACAGGTAAGGAGCTGAGATTACAGTAGGAGCACTCTCGGGGAGTGCTCTTAATCTCAGCTCTTTAACTGTATGAAAGACACCTATCCACAGAAGGAAGCAATCAATCAGATTCCAAACTCTCCATCATGGCCAAGACCAAAGAGCTGTCCATGGATGTCAGGGACAAGATTGTAGACCTACACAAGGCTGGAATGAGCTACAAGACCATCGCCAAGCAGCTTGGTGAGAAGGTGACAACAGTTGGTGCCATTATTCCCAAATGGAAGAAACTCAAACTCTTCCTCGGTCTGGGGCTCCATGCAAGATCTCACCTCATGGAGTTTCAATGATCATGAGAACGGCGAGGAATCAGCCCAGAATTACACTGGAGGATTTTGTCAATGATCTCAAGGCAGCTGGGACCATAGTCACCAAGAAAAGAATTGGTAACACACTACGCCGTGAAAGACTGAAATCCAGTAGCGCCCGCAAGGTCCCCCTGCTAAAGAAAGCACATGTACAGGACCATCTGAAGTTTGCCAGTGAACATCTGAATGATTCAGAGGAGAAATGGGTGAAAGTGTTATAGTCAAATGAGACCAAAATCCATCTCTTTGGCATCAACTCAACTCGCCGTGTTTGGAGGAGGAGGAATGCTGCCTATGACTCCAAGAAGACCATCCCCACCGTCAAACATGGAGGTGGAAACATTATGCTTTGGGGGTGTTTTTCTGCTAAGGGAAACAGGACAACTGCACCACATCAAAGGATGGACGAGGCCATGTATCGTCAAATCTTGAATGAGAACCTCCTTCCCTCAGCCAGGGCACTGAAAATGGGTCATGGATGGATATTCCAACCTAACAATGACCCAAAACACACGGCCAAGGCAACAAAGGAGTGGTTCAAAAAGAAGCACATTAAGGTCCTGTAGTGGCCTAGCCAGTCTCCAGACCTTAATCCCATAGAAAATCTGTGGAGGGAGCTAAAGGGTCAGCCACAAAACCTTAATGACTTGGAGAGGATCTGCAAAGAGGACTGGGCACAAATTCCTTGAGATGTGAGATGTGTGCAAACCTGGTGGCCAACTACAAGAAATGTCTGACGTCTGTGATTGCCAACAAGGGTTTGCCACCAAGTACTAAGTCATGTTTTGCAAAGGGGTCAAATACTTATTTCACTCAATAAAATCCAAATCGATGTATAACTTTTTTTAAAATGTGTTTTTCCAGATTTTTTTTGTTGTTATTCTGTCTCTCACTGTTCAGATAAACCTACCATTAAAATTACAGACTGATCATTTCTTTGTCAGTGGGCAAACGTACAAAATCAGCAGGGGATCAAATAATTTTTTCCCTCACTGTATTAATTAAGTAAAAATCATTAAACCTTTAGGTGGATGAGCTACAACAGCAGAAGACCACATCAGGTTCTTCTCCTGGAAAGTTGAAATATTATCTCTATTCTTGGCTGAAAGGAAAGGAACCTGATTTGATCTTCTACTCTCGCACCTCAAGTGTTGATGTCTTGTGCACTCTGAGATGCTTTTCTTCTCACCACAGCTTTAAACAGTGATTATTCAAGCTTCTAGATCCTTCTCCTGACCAGTTTCCTTTGACCTGTTTTATGAACAAGACATTTCCACCCACAGAACTGTCACTCACTCAGTGTTTATTTGTGTTTTTCCCACCAATTCCCACCACGTTTTGTGGGAAAATCCCAGCAGGAGATCAACAGTTTCTGAAACGCTCCAACCAGCCCATCCAAGCCACACTTAAGTCACAGAGATCAGATTTTTTCTTCTGATGTTTGACATGAACATCAACTAGAGCTCTTGATGTGTATCTGCTTATATATATATATATATATTATCTTTTCTCTCATTTGAAGTTAATAAGACAGAAAAAAGACAGAATTTCATGTTTACTGAGAAACTGCAAAGCATAAACTTCTCTCTTCTGAAAACTTTACTGTGTCAGAAGACAAAAATTTTACAACAACACTAAAAATACAGATATTAGAAAACTTTCCAGGACAAGAGAAGTTATATATCCACCATAAATATCAGCATCTGCCTGGTTGAGTTGTTCCTGAATGGTTTAGAAGTAAGGCAGATGCTCTCTAACTTTCCTCTGCTGAGCTGTCATCATGCTTAGCTTTGGCTTAAGTCTTATTTTTCCTCCCATTTTTTGCGTCTTCGAGCACGGCAGGTGAGTTTAGCAGACACTTACTGCTAGGAGACTCATTCGTCACAGTCGAACAGAGGAGTCTGATTATTTATTCCTGACGCAGGCCTATTTGATCCGCTCTCTGGTTCAGAAGACTGATAGCCTCATTACTGAGGTACTCTGTGAAGTGCAAAATAGCAAAGACACATTCGGAAACCATGGACCGAACTTTGGTGTCCATTTCATGGGAAACAATTACCATATGTTTACATTCTAAAATGATTATGACATTTTTCTTATTTTCCTCTGTGAGAGTTTAGGAAAGGCAAGAGACAGTGTTGGAATTATGTGATGAGCTAATCATCAAAGCTACAGTGTGGCTACGGTGATATGAGCGATGATGAATCAGTTTAAAAACAAAGATAAAAAAATTCCAAAAACAACTAATGCGATTCTTTTACAGTGAAAGAGGGTAATAATGTGGAATCACAGCAAAATATACAAAGGTTACTTAAACTCTATTTAAAAAAACAATGAAATAAATAAACAAATTTGTAAATAGATGTATGTTTATATAGTATAAGTTTATACTTTAAATAAATAAATAATTTGCAGATGTGTCACATGGTATAATAAATGAATCATTTTGCAGATGAATCACATGGGAAAATAAATGAATCATTTTGTAGATGAATCACATGGGAAAATAAATGAATCATTTTGCAGAATAATCAAATGTAAAAATAAATCACATGTAAAATGAAGTGTGAAAATAGATAAATTGTGTGTAATAGAACCACACAGGTACAACAAATTAATCAGATGTAAATGAATCATGTGTAAAAGTGAAAGTAGCATTTGCAGAAGGTTCACACGTGAAAATAAATGAATCATTTGCAGAAGAATCACATGCAAAATGACAATTTGCAGATGAATCACATGGGACAATAAATGAATCATTTTGCAGAATAATCATATCTGAAAATAAACAAATCATTTGCAGAATAATGACATGTGAAAAGTGAATCATGTATAAAATGAAGTGTGAAAATAGATCAATTGTTTGTAAAAGAATCACACAAGGCATACTAATGAATCACATGTAAACAAATCATGTGCAAAAAATAAAAGTAGCATTTGCAGAAGATTCACATGTGAATGTAAATGAATCATTTGCAGAAGATTCACATGTGAAAATAAATGAATCATTTGCAGATGAATCACATGGGGGAAGTAAATGAATCACGTGTAACATAAAGTGTTAAAATAGATCAGTTGTGTGTAAAAGAATCACACAGGGAAGACAAATAAATCACATGCAAATGAATCACATAAAAGTAGCATGTGCAGAAGATTCACATGTGAATGTAAATGAATCACATGTGAAATCACAAGGAAAAATTAATACATTGTGTGTAAAAGAACAAGAAGAAGAAAAGCATATGAAAATAAAGGAATCATAGGAATCATTTGTGAAAAAGTGTGCACAAAAAAAATCACACATTAAAATACAGTATGTGTGGAAAATTAATTAAGCAGAAATCACAGAAATAGAAATAAATGAAATATTAAAAGCTTGCAAACAAACAACAAACAAACAAACCAAAACAACTGAAAAAAACAGTGAGAAATGAATCATGTGTATAAAACACCACACATGTCATGCCCTGAGCACCAGGTGAACATTTCTTGACCTTGTTGTGTGAACCACTTCAGCAGACATGATCTAATGATGTGGAGCACACCCTTCCAGCCACTACACGGCTCTGAGCATCACTACAGCCCCTGCGCCACTTCTCCCATCTCAGGCCTGGGACTTGAAGGGTCCACACAAGTGGTTGTTTTTGTTTGGCGGTGCAGAGCAGAGACGAGATCTAATCTTCCGTATGAAAAGGCTCAGCACGTCACTTGATAAGTGTTATTATGGTGAAACAGAGGCTGGGTTCGTCAGGGAAAAGCAGCATGCACCCGTAATTAGGATACGTTTAGAGAGATAATGCCCCGAGCCGGTGTGTACCTCGCGTCTCAGACGCCTCCCTGCCAAGTGTGAAGGAACAGATGGAGCACATGCAGAGCTCCTCTCCGTAGTGGCTAGATAAAGAGAAAACGCTCGACCTGAAGGCAAACCGGAGCAGCAGGACCTGGCATTAATACAGCATCGATCCTCAGCCTAAACACTCAACATCTCAGGATCTGCACCTTCTCACTTTTAGTTTTGGAAGTTTATTCCAATGAAATTTGAACCTCACCCTCATTTATTACATCATAATATATCATATATAACAATATCAATATATAACTTATTATATCAGTGTGAATCTCTTTGGACAAACTTTATCACCAGTTGAAATGTATTAAAATAATAATATTATACAAAGTGTAAATGAATGCCATAGTGTAAGCTGCAGAGTTGAGAATCAGTCATATTTCTGCTATTATGCTATTTCTGCAGAGATGGTCGCGACTAAACGCCCTGAGCTGTAGTGAAAAACTACATGATACTAAAATAAATAAAATAAATAGTGACACATAAACAAAAGATATGATTAATCAGAAACTAAAAAAAAGTATCACTTTGTAGTTCAATATATATCTGGAGGTTTAAACAAACAACAAACTATGAAACAAACAAACATCAAGCACACAAAGACAGATAAATAGATAGACAGGAAAAGATACTTTTTTTTGTTTCATTTTGCAGTGCAATATTAAGAATATCCAGATGATTAAACTATTTATTTATTTATTTATTTATTTATTTATTTATCATGGTGTATAAAAACACATGCATTATTTATTTATAATTATATTGATTTACTTATAATTATATATAATTATAAGTATAATTATACTTATAGTAATAATAATATAATTAATAATAATAATAATAATAATAATAATAATAATAATAATAATAATAATAGTAATAATAGCCAATGTTGTTGTAGAAGAAATGTTTGTTTATTTATTTATTTATTTATTTATTTATTTATCTATTTATTCATTACCATGGTGTAGAAATACACAAACAGTTTTATTTACAGTTATAGTGATTCGCTTTTATTATTATTATTATTATTATTATTATTATTATTATTATTATTATTATTATTATTAAATGTTGTTACTGTTGTTGTAGAACATTATATTTATTTATTTATGTTTATTTGTTTGATTTAGAAAGTGTAGAAAAGTGTTAGTTGACAGGATATTGATGAATTTAATTGACAGTGCACACTTGTACTGTACATCTCTCTTTTTAAGATATTCACCTTAGGTCCTGTTTTCCAGTTTTCTGTACAGCCTCAGAGCCACAGTGTGTCCATGCTAACAGAGAGATCTGTATGTGGCTGTAGTGCTGGACGTGACTCGGATGGATTGGACACAGCAGTGATGGATATATTCTACCTGAGAAAACAAACCCAAGGCTTTTTTTCCTCTCTCTTTGGCAGTATGAGTGATTGCAGCACTGCTCATCCCTTCACGTCTGTGCACTTATCAGAGAAATCGCTCCAGACTGCAGCCAGAAGAAAAGAAATCAGAATAACAGCACGAGTCGTTTGGCCCTCTGCGTGCTGACGGCTAAAAACAAAGCGTTCACGTTTTATCGGGGATTTTTACATCATTAACGTTCACTCGGAAAAAAGGAACAGAATGAAATAAGAGGAGAGTCGTGTCTGTGTCACACTGAGTGGAATGGTCTTTATATTATAGATTATTGTTGTTTGTCACATTGCTATTCATTAATTAATACAGTTAGCTGTTCAAGGAAAGAAAACTCTCTCTCTCTCTCTCTCTCTCTCTCACTCACTCACACACACACACAATTATCTGCAAGCAGTAATTGAATATATGAGTGAATAATTGGTGGATGGATGGATGGATGGATGGATGGATGGATGGATGGATGACCACAATAAATGAATTACCAAAAAAGAAATGATTGAATAAATTATTTAATTAGAGAAAAAAAGCCAAAGAGGGAGGGAGGGAGGGAGGAAGGAAGGAACGAACGAAGGAATGAACAAACAAACAAACAAACAAAAACTAAAGTGAAGGCACAAAAACAAAGGAATGAGTAAATAAACAAATGGGCAATAGGGAATACGAATAAGTGAGTGAATGAATGAATGAATGAATGAATGAATGAATGAAATGTCAAGAAAAAATGAATAAATATTGAAGCAAATAATGTATGTACAAATGGGTGTATATATGAATGAATGGTTGAATGGGCGGGCTCATGATTAAACAGGAACGCACAAATTGATGTATGGATGAGTTTATAGATGAACGAACGGACAAACAAATGAACAAATAGAAGAATGAATGATCAGTCAGTAAGCATGGATGGATGGATGGATGGATTGTGGGGTGGATGGATGGACGGACAGTCGGTCTGATGGACGGACAAACGGATGAATAGATGGACGGATGCAATAATCAGCAGGAATGCATGAATGAATGAGCTATTAGATGAACAAGTAAGGAATAGAGAGATGGGTGGATGGATGGATGGATGGATGGATGGATAGGCGGATGGACAGATGAATGGATGGATGGATGAATGGATGGAATAATCAGCAGGAATGCATGAATGAATGAGCTATTAGATGAACAAGTAAGGAATGGATGGATGGATGGATGAATTGACTGATAGATGGATGGATGGATGGATGGAGTGAATATTTTGCTGGTGCAGGTCACAGTGAAATGAAACAACAGTCCTCCAGTACACTGGTTCTACATAAAAACACAGGACTAAGGGCTGGATAGATGGATCTATAATCATTTTAAATGATTATAAACACCAGAGTGTGATTATAAATGATTATAAACACCAGAGAGTGTGTTTATAAATGTTTATAAACAGCAGAGTGTGATTATAAATGATTATAAACACCAGAGAGTGTGAATATAAATGATTATAAACAGCAGAGTGTGATTATAAATGATTATAAACACAGGAGAGTGTGAATATAAATGATTATAAACAGCAGAGTGTGATTATAAATGATTATAAACACAGGAGAGTGTGAATATAAATGATTATAAACACCAGAGAGTGTGATTATAAATGATTATAAACACAGGAGAGTGTGAATATAAATGATTATAAACACAGGAGAGTGTGAATATAAATGATTATAAACACAGGAGAGTGTGAATATAAATGATTATAAACACCAGAGAGTGTGAATATAAATGATTATAAACAGCAGAGAGTATGATTATAAATGATTATAAACAGCAGAGAGTGTGATTATAAATGATTATAAACACAGGAGAGTGTGAATATAAATGATTATAAACACAGGAGAGTGTGAATATAAATGATTATAAACACAGGAGAGTGTGAATATAAATGATTATAAACACCAGAGAGTGTGATTATAAATGATTATAAACACAGGAGAGTGTGAATATAAATGATTATAAACAGCAGAGTGTGATTATAAATGATTATAAACACAGGAGAGTGTGAATATAAATGATTATAAACAGCAGAGTGTGATTATAAATGATTATAAACACAGGAGAGTGTGAATATAAATGATTATAAACAGCAGAGAGTATGATTATAAATGATTATAAACAGCAGAGAGTGTGATTATAAATGATTGATCTATAAATGTGATTATGAATAATGTCCTTTCTACAGTCATATAATAATTAAGTAATAATTATTATACTAAAAAAAGTAAAAATAGAATAAATACAAATTCCATATTCAATATCCACTCAGTTTTTCATAGCAGATATTAAAAGTGTCATGCTTTGGATGTCTACATAAAACCTGTCACCTGTACAGCAACTAAAGAGTTTATAACTGCTGAGCTATATCAGGTGTATTAGAGGAGCGAAAGCACACGAAATGCCTCTATAATAAATGCATTTAGCACTGAGAAGCACATTTCTATATTTCTGTAATTCTATTATTGCTGTCGTGTCTACTGAGCTGTTAAGGAGGATTAGTCTATAAGAAAAGACAGATTTTACATCCACTGAAACACTCAAGTGAACCCTGCTGTCTGGATTTAAAGTGCTTATGAAATACAGAATATCTGCTTGGGGAACTTCAATTAATATTCAGCTCTGATATTTAAGACTCATGGAGACCATTTCATTTCTTTCATTGTAACTGGGAGACAGTCAGGTTTGTGCTACATGGTTAAGGATTAGAGATTTATATCTGCCTATGGAAAGTTCCTCATCTTCAGAGTCGGGTTACGCCGACGTATTAATCGATTTTCTTCGTTTAGCTAACAATATGGCTTCCTCTGCTGAATATTAGGAATCTTATTAAATAAAAATAGCACTTGATGCAGCATATCCGAGAGAAATGAACTGACTGAGCTGCTCATATGAATTTTGTAAAAAATGTACACACACACACACACACACACAGAGCTCGTCATCCTCATGACTCAATTATTTGATAAAATAAGCAGGCAAGCAATAACTGCATAGATGAGTGAATACGTGAATTGGTGGATGGATGGATGGATGGATGGATGGCCACAATATATGAATGACCATAAAATAAATGATTGAATTAAGTATTTGATAAGGAGAGAAAATAATTGAAAGATGAACAAATGAACAAAAACAAACGCCAAACAAATGAACGTGAAGGCAAAATGCATTTAATGAATGAATCGGTGAATTATTAAATGAATGAATGAATGAATGAATGAATGAATGAATGAATTAACAAATGAATAAATGAATGGATGGATGGATGGATGGATGGATGGATGGATGGATGAATGGATGGATGGGTAAAGTGGCAGGAAAGCATTAAATGAAAGAGAAAATAAAAGAATGAGTGAATGAACAAATGAATAATAGGGTATATGAATGAATGAATGAACAAAGGAATAAATGAACGGATGGATGCATGAACTGAGAAGAAAGCATTAAATAAAAGAGAAAATAAAAGAATGAGCGGATGAACAAATGGATAATAGGGCATATGAATGAATGAATGAATGAATGAATGAATGAATGAATGAATGAATGCAAAGTCAAACAGAATGAATAAATTTATGAATGAATTAACAAATAAATGGATGGATGAATGGATGGATGGATGGATGGATGGATGGACTGACAGGAAACCATTAAATGAAAGAGCAAATAAATGAATGAGTAAATAAACAAATGGACAATAGGGAATACAAATGAATGAATGAATGAATGAATGAATGAATGAGCAGTCAAGAAACAAACATAAAAATATTGAATCATAGAATATATGAATGAATGGATGAATGGGCGGATTCATGAATAAACAGGAATGTACAAATTGATGTATGGATGAGTTTATAAATTAATAAATAATCTTATTAAATAAAATAGCACTTGATGCAAAACATCACAGAGGAATAAACTGACTGAGCTGCTCATCTGCTACGCTTACAAGCTAACTATCATTCTATTGAATTTCTGAAAAAAATCTCTGATTAAGACAGCATCTCCACTGATGTCCTCCATAACAAAATAAAGGGCGGGACAACTCCATATTACATTCATGTGCATGTAAAGGCAGACATCCCAAAACTTTTGGCAATACAGTATACCTTCATTAATAGACTTTACTACACAGGATTCACACTCACAAGGTCTCAAAGTAGATCTGTGCCCTAGCTCTTTCTCCATTGAAGATTTCTGTCTATAAAATGAGGTTGCTTTAGGTAAATGCTTTCCTGACATTTCACCCGTCAGTCGCATGAACCGACACGTCGACGCTGACGGGCTGACAGACTCGACTGATGGCTGACGTTCAGCCTGATATTCATCTCATGAGTTATTTTTAAGCGTTCTTTCTGATTCCTAAATGTATGTACTGTATATTATTACTGTAAAAGAGAATATTCACCCACACTCACTAGTAATTGCTACATGATGTCAGAGTCTCAGACACGATGTTTATAATGGAGGTTTGAATTTAATTTAATCTTAAAATGTTTGATGATGTTATGGGTCAGATCACATCGTATCACTGATAGTGAGTCTACACTATATAATATAATGTCATTCAAATGAGCCGGATGCTGAGCTGCAGGCTGATTAACCAGCCTAATGACATCTACAGGAGCCTATAATGTCTCCTTATATCAATCCATTCATAATTAATAATGTCTCATAATCTTCTGTAGGACAAATATCAGGGTAAATGTGTCTTGTGTTGATTTGTAGCTGGCTGAGTGCAATGTGTTTACAGATGACTTCAGAAAATAAAAGGCAATTTCAACAGAAATAATTCGACTTAATGTTTTTCAAGATCCTTATTATTATTATTATTATTATTATTATTATTATTATTATTATTATTATTATTATGGACAATTTACACAGAAACAACATAACTGGACATAACCTAATAAACCAGTACTGTGTTATATATCATATCTTTTCCATGAAACATGAATGGCATCATCATACCATCATGTATCATAATGAAACATGTATGATCATTGTTAACGTATAACTTCTGTAACTGGACTCTAATTTGCACTCAGGCACGAACAAATTATTAGTTAAATTTTTTTCCAGGAATAATTGTAACTCCATATTTTTCCAATTTGTCCTTCAACATACCTACAGTTTTCTCCCCCCTTAATCCTTCGTCGTCTTCTGCCATAATTCTGTGTCTGATCTGCATAAAATTGCATAAAAATAAATTATTATCCTTTAAATCTAGCCACCAGTACTGAAAATATGTGAAGTTTTATATATTAGCTTACTTTTGAGATTTAGCTAGTCACCTACTCGGCTAGCTAGTTAAGTTAACTTTTTTAGATTAGCATTTTAATGTGTTTAAATAATCACTAAATGGTTATTGTGTATAACATTAGCAAGTCAAATATATAATAAGTCGAATTATTAGCAGAATAATTACGTTATAAGGGTTGCTTAGCGAGCTAGCTAGACATGTAGCGACTACCACGAGGAAGTTTATAGGTATTTGGGCAATAAATGTCCAATTTGGTTTGGTTTTAAGTCCAATTTCTTTGTGTTTTGTAAACCCTAGGGTTCTAGTAAAATTAGCTAGCTGCATTTATTTATTTATTTATTTATTTATTTATTTATTTATTTATTTATTTATTTATTTATTTATTAAATTAAAATGTCAACTTTTTGTGCGTTGAGGTTTGACAAGGTTTGATTATTTCTCAATGTTTTATTATTTAATATTTTACTATTTAATAAATTAACATTTAATATTCATATAATATTTGATATTTTATATATTACACTATTTACATGTATTTTTAGAGTCAGCCCACAGGATACGAGTACCTGCATGGGTTGAGATTAAAAATTAGCTTGACAATTTGCTCGCTAATTAGTTGCTCAGCCACACAGAAGAAGAGAAAGCGTGTTAGTCATCCTCACGGAGCTGCTGAAGACGTGTCCTCACCTCACCGTCTAACGCGGCGATGATCGTCTCGAACACACTTCCACGTGGGTGGCCATGTTTGACATCTCGACACACTGCCTGCAGGCCAAGCAGAGGTTACCATGGCAACCCACAAGCTCACTGCTAATTCCTTTTGGAAAATGAACATTTTAGCTGGAGGAAAAAAATAAAAACACAAAAACAATAACTCTGGTTCAATGTGGAAGAAAACAGTTACCTTTTAAAAAGTAAAGGAGAAGTTCAGTTTGTGTAGAGTCACAATGGAAAATGATTTTTAGACTTTTTATAGAGAAAAGCTGTTCACTTCTCAGGTTTTGTGAAGTTTTTCTGTTCCATATGTGTAAGTCAGTTGCTATCAAAACTACATGACAGCTTAATATTACTCTACATGATCTAATATGACATAAGATTACATTCTAGGATGCAGCCTTATGCTAACTACCTTCAGTGTGTACTTGATTCCTTACTAGGTTCCCTTAAAGCAACACCAAACTGCATTTCAATACCGGCTGTAATCACGAACGTTCAGAAAAGTTTCCATGTCACATGTATGACATGATTATATCAGTCCTTTGATGATGCAATTTCCTGCATCTTCACCATGGACAATCTTACTCAGATTCCTGTTCCAAAGCTAGGTGATTTTTCAGGCGTTGTTTTGTTGACAGATTGGTGGTGTGGGTGGTCTGTGCTATTTTTAGCCCAAGCTTGGTGGCACGACTTCCTGTGAGGACCCTTGACATGGAATGCTTGGCTTGGGTTCAAGCCAGCTCTTTCCCATCAAAAACATCTTCCTCTTTACCTGCTTCCCAGCCATGACAAATGACCTTGAATCCACCCAACCACCCACCTCCACCCCAGCTCTCAGCCCTATATGTAGAGAGAGATAATATGTACAGTGATATTTTGCAGGTCTGAGGGGTTCATCAGTGTGAATATGAATGTAAATATGTGGAAATTATATCAAACATCACACAACATCAAAAAAGCCAGACAAAGAAACGCTGAATCACAGGAACTTACATAGAGGTGCTCATGATGGTGGACCAGGAGATAGGTGAGGATGACTGGGGTATGAGACGTAAATGGTTGATCATGTGGAGGGTTTGCTGGGTAATTTTGTCAATTGCTTCTTTTTCAGTGTAATGCCAAGGAGTTGTTATTGGTGTATAAGAGAGCTATAATGCATGTCTCAGCTACACATTATAATGCAAAACTCCACCTGTAGGCTGTTTCACTCCTCTCTATATCACTAATGGCTTTCTTACAGATCGGTTTCCCAGCAGAAATGATTCTAATCCTTCTTTCCTGATAAATCAAACAGATTAAAGCAGTGTAAATAACATTAAAGGGACAGTGTTGGATGTCACCCGGGCTCTTCCCTGCACTCTTTCACTTATGATAAACAAGTGCACATTACAAGACAATTTAGTTTTAATGAGCTCGCTGTGTTTGGACTGACCAGGCCAAGCCTTAGGCCTCACTTCATCCATTTTAGATGAGCTGCCCAGAGAGATACGACATTAATATTCATATAATGGTTATTACTTCATCCAGGAAACGGTGTTACCAAGCTGTTAGCTGAGATAGACGTCAAAGGTAAACATGTGAAGGGTGATTTATGGGATGGAAACGGCAGCTTTTAATGGCCTGGACTTGTCTTTGTGACCTTCATTACAAGCAGCTTTAATAATTGCCCTTCACAGCCGCAGTAGGACTGAAACACTGGAAATTTCTTTATTTTCATGGAAAGTGAAAACCTGGCTATAGGCCCATTACGTCTCGGTGCTGAATCAATACCGCATCAACAGTGCATCAGTACTGCACAAAGAGCTACTGCGAGGGAAACGCTGAGACGCATCATGTTAGACATTTCAAACGCTGCCTTGTTAGTTTACTCTGGAACCTTTTTCACTTCCAGGGTTCTGCTGTAGCACGTTAAAGCTCCCTCAGGACCTGATGTACGGTAATAACACTGAATGTACACGTGAGAAGAAAAAAGCTCAATGAAAGAAAAGAAAAGAAAAGAAGATGTGGTCAGTCAGATGTAAGAAAAAAAATACATTTATAAAAATATGATGATTCTCAAATAAGACATGATTTCATTGTTTACATTAAATTAAAATGTGAATGCCTTTCTATTAGAATTCTCATTTCTATTAAAATGATATTAAAAATTCTAATTAGTAGAAGTATTTCCCTCCTACATTTATGTACAGACTAATAACTAGGTGAGCTGAATTAAAATTCTATTCTATTCTATTCTATTCTATTCTATTCTATTCTATTCAACTCTTTATGAATATCAAGAGAATACAGATTACAGTGGAACCTTGGCAAACGAATACCCTCCCTTACAAATTTTGGCCTTGAGAATTGAAATTTTGTCAATAAATTAGCATCTGTATACAAAGCATTTTTGACATACTAACGGACTGGACCAACCCGAATGGTGGCTAATTTGCATGTACGTCCGTGACCAATTCAAAACTAGTTTGCATCAGTGGAAAGCCATGTGAAGCCAACCAAAGCAAGAATCAACCCACAATACCAACATCGCCTTCGACATGCGTTCAAAGTCTAGGTGATTTTTCGAGTGTTTTTTTGTTGACAGATTGGTGGTGTGGGCGGTCTGTTCTATTTTTAGCCCAAGCTTGGTGGCACGACTTCCTGTGAGAAGCCTCTACATGGAATGCTTGGCTCGGGTCAGTTCTTTGTAAGAAGCCATACAGTTTACATACGCTTCGTATTGGTCATATTGGTCATATTTTTGGGAGGCTGGAACGGATTATCTGCAGTTACATTATTTCTTATGGAAAAATTCATTCCACAGTACACATTTTCAACTTAACTTGTCTCCAGAACCAATTAAATTCATATGCCGGGGTTCCACTGTATGTTCAAGCCAGCTCTTTCAAATCAAAAACATCAGCCTTTACCTGCTTTACCTGCGTTTTTTTTTCTGAATAATGTGAAGCAAACCACTAACCACAGCAATTTAACTGACTGACACATGAAATGTGACAGGAGCAACAGAACAGAACACAGACTGCATAGTTATGTGTACATCTACTTCTCTAGCACAGGTACGGTGAAGAGACAGAGAGAGAGAGAGAGAGAGAGAGAGAGAGAGGTGAAAAGATAGATAGATAGAGAGATAGAGAGATAGATAGTTAGATAGATAGATAGATAGAGAGAGAGAGAGAGAGAGAGAGAGAGAGAGAGAGAGAGAGAGAGAGGTGAAAAGATAGATAGATAGATAGATAGATAGATAGATAGATAGATAGATAGATAGATAGATAGATAGATAGATAGATAGATAGATAGATAGATAGATAGATAGATAGATAGAGAGAAATTAACAGGTCTTAGCCATGACAGTACATGACACTGAAAGAAATCACACTCGGATCTCCTTTGATTTAATTTCTGGTTAGCTTTTGTTATTTTTCCCCGCCTCTCTTTCTTCCCTGAGAAAATTCAGTTCATATTACATGGAAATCAGCTGTGTAAAAATAAACAAATCAAACATAAAAAAAAATAAACACATGTAAATAAATAATATGCAATGTCATATGATGATGATATATATTGTTAAATAAAGGTGTGTATAAATAAATAAATAAATAAATCACATGTTAAAAAAAAATCACAGGTGAAAATAAATGAATCATGTGGGAAAAAATAAAAAAAATAAAGTGAAAATTAAATAAAAAATAAAAGAAAACAATAATAATAAAAAGCACATTCACTAAAAATATCCATGTGAAAATGATCCTTTCCCATTTGCCTGGGTTTTATTTATTTATTTATATAGTTATTTTTTATTATTGTTATTTTGTTACTAAAAGCTCATTAAAAACTAACAGGTGTAAGACATTTGGACATGTAATTAAAGTATAAGTGTTGTGTATAAACAGGTATAATGACTGCTGTTGAGCTGAAACTGCAGAGTGATGTATTGTAGTCGACATCAGCAATTAACCCTGACGATCTCACTAAATAAGAGCTATTAGAATCCCAGACAGGTCAAATCTGTTCATTAACTAATAAATAATGCTCAGTCTTACAGGAGTCATGGTGCTGGTGGTGTTGAAGCAGCGGGATTATACTTGTGCTTGGGTTGATCTGGTGTGTGTAACACATGGAACTGGTTTGGTTGGTAACTGGCCTGGGTGACTGATTTCCATTTAATTGTCATGAACTGATGTCATTTCCTGTTCCTACCTTTTCCCATCATATGGGAAAGGTAGGTTAAATTTGTGCTCTTAATAATTTTATTTCATTTTAAAAAAATTATTATTAATTGTATGTCTTTATCTTCATCTTACCTTATATTGCATTTAATTTCATTAACTGTGGTTATATTTTTGTATTTTTACCAATTTAAATATAACTTATCCCATAACTTCCATATCACTTTTTCCCATGAACTAAATATCACTTAACCCGTAACTTCCATCTCACTTATCCCATAACTTTCCTATCACTTATACCATAACTTTCATATCACTTATCCTATAACTTCCATATTACTTATCCCATAACTTCCATATCACATATAGCATAAATTAAATATCACTTATCCCATAACTTCCATTTCACTTATCCGATACATTTAATATCACTTATCCCATAAATGAAATGTCACTTATCCCAACACTTCCATATCACTTATCCCTTAACTTCTATGTTACTTATCCCATAACTTCTATACCCCTTATCTCATAACTTACATATTACTTATCCCACAACTTCCATAACACTTATCCCATAAATGAAATATCACTTATCTCATAAGTTCCATATCACTTATATCATAACTTTCATATCACTTATCCCATAACCTCCATATCACTTATCCCATGAATTAAATATCAACTTTCATATCATTTATCCCATAACTTCCACTTCACCAATCCAATAACATCACTTTTCCCGTAACTTTTATTTTACTTATCCCATAATTTCCATCAAACAGTTCATTATTACTAATAAATTAAAATGATTTATTAAATATTTCTGCTATCCTTCATTAAAAAAGTAAGTGTTGACAATGACATAAGTCTGAAGTTCAGCACCTTTAAAGCAAAACAACTCTCTCTCTCTCTCTCTCTCTCTCTGTCTCTCTCTCTCTCTGTCTGTCTGTCTCTCTCTCTCTCTCTCTCTCTCTGTCTGTCTCTCTCTCTGTCTGTCTGTCTCTCTCTCTCTCTCTCTCTCTCTGTCTGTCTCTCTCTCTCTCTCTCTCTCTGTCTCTCTCTCTGTCTGTCTCTCTCTCTCTCTCTCTCTCTCTCTGTCTCTCTCTGTCTGTCTGTCTGTCTGTCTGTCTCTCTCTCTCTCTCTCTCTCTCTCTCTCTGTCTCTCTCTCTGTCTGTCTGTCTCTCTCTCTCTCTCTCTCTCTCTCTCTCTCTCTCTCTCTCTCTCTCTCTGTCTCTCTCTCTCTCTGTCTCTCTCTCTCTCTCTCTCTCTCTCTCTGTCTGTCTCTCTCTCTCTCTCTCTCTCTCTCTGTCTGTCTCTCTCTCTCTCTCTCTCTCTCTCTCTCTGTCTCTCTCTCTCTCTCTCTCTCTCTCTCTCTCTCTCTGTCTCTCTCTCTCTCTCTCTCTCTCTCTCTCTCTCTCTCTCTGTCTCTCTCTCTCTCTTGTCAGTGACAGTTTGTTAGTTACATTCCTGTTTATAATCCAATTTAAAATATCTGTGATTCTCCAACCCCATCAATCATTCTAAAAAAGAGAAGAGCGCTTAGACAGACGACAGCAGACAGAATGCTTAAATGACCCGATAATCATGTCTTTTTAAAAACAAATAATGGAGCGAAAAGAAGTGAGTGAATAAATAAGCCGTAATTTCCCCAATGATGTTACTGTAAACAGAGATCAGTGGAGTGGAGAGACGAAGACGAGGCTTGTGTTTAGAGGCTGTGAATGACTTTTACCTCAGCTGAGGAGACAGGGACTGATGCATATATGATGCTGATAATCAAAGTGAGAACTCATTTCCTTAGTAAGTGTAGGGTGTAAAGGGGACACTAATCTAGGACTGAACACAGAACCGGTAACACAATCAGGTAACGGACCAATGACAAGACAGGAGCGGAGACAGGGCAAGAATGCAAACAAATGTACATGGCAATTTTTATCAAAGCTCTAAAGAAATGATCATCAATTCTTATCAATTACTTATCCCATCGCTTATATATAACTTATCCCATAACTTATAACATATATCCCATCGCTTATATATGACTTATCACATAACTTATAACACATATGCCATTGCTTATATATCATTTATCCCATAGCTTCCATATCACTTATCCCATAAGTTCCACGTCACCTATCCAATAACTTATCACTTAACCCATAACTTTCATTTTACTTATCCCATAATTTCCATATCACTTACTCAATAACAATCACTTATCACATATCTTACATATCACTTATCCCATACCTCCCATGTTACTTATCCCACGACTTAATATGGGATAAGTTATAGGGTAACTATATATATATCAGTTACCCTATAACTATCACTTATGGCATATCTTACATATCACTTATCCCGTAACTTATATCACTTATCCGTTATATCACTTATCCCATAACTTTCATTTTACTTATCCTATAACTTCCATATCACTTATTCCATAACTTATATATGACTAATCAAATAACTACCAATTATCCCATAACTAGCACTTATGGCATATCTTACATATCACTTATCCCATTGTTTATATATCACTTATCCCGTAAATTATATCACACAACCCATAACCTATATGTCACTTTTCACATAATGCCTGTGTTACTTATCCCATAGCCAAAATATCACTTATGGCCTGTCATACACATCACTTAACCCATAACAATCAGTTATGGCATATCTCACATATTACTTATCCCATCACTTATCTATCACTTATCCGATATATAACTTATCCCATAACTTTCATTTGACTTATCCCATAACTTCCATATCATTTGTCCAATTACTTTTCACTTATTCCATAACTTATATATTACTAATCCCACAACTATCACTTATCCTATTGTTTATATATCACTTATCACATAACGTCTGTTATTTATCCCATAACCTATGTATCACTTATCCGATATATCACTTATCCCATAACTTTCATTTTACTTATCAATTATAGCTATATATCTTACATATCACATATATCTCATAACATATATCTCATTTATCCCATAACTTAAATATCACTTATCCCATAGCTTACTAAAAATTCTACACAAAATCATTCATCAGCAGATCTCAACTTCTGAAAGTGGGGGCTTGATGATTTTTGCCTGAGATCAAACAGCCTTCAGTGACTAAATCAGCCGGGTTCAGTGAAAGAGCAGCTCTTGATCAGCACTGGTGATGGAAGGTTTAACAGCGTACCTGCAGTTTCTGGATTGATTCGTAAAGCTCATGAGCCTGGTGAGAAACCAGAGGAAGGTATGAGACTGTTCAGGAATTAGAAAGGAGCAAGATTTACACTTTCATCTCACACACAAAAAAAGTGTCCGAGATTTAGAACTATTTTTGTTTTCAAACTCCACCTTTTATAATTCACATTTCTTCTTATTATTAAAGGTGATTTTTTCCTCTAAATTTGCTATTTTTTTTACATGCGACGTGATTTTTACACCTTATTTATTTTTACGTTAATTTTAACACGTTATTATTTGTTCATTTTCATGTGATTTACACATAATACTTACACATAAATGAATCCACACAATTAATTCATTTTCCCTTCTGATTTTTTTCACACAGGTTTCTTTTTTACATGCTAATTTTAACATTTTTTTTCACGTATTATTAAATGCATTTGCTTTTACACACACATTTCAACTGTTCACATGTGATAACATATTACAGATAATAACATATAAAAAAAAAAAATCTAAATAAAATTTTAATTGTATTACAAATCCCAACACAGTCACAACACAGTGCAAGACATCACAAAAAAAAAAAAATTGAAATGTGCTTATTAAGAAGTGTTTAATAACTCTATAATCCCCTCAACGATCCGGGGAATGGGGTAAAACAAGCGAACAGACGAGGCTCTTTCCTCTGTCACACATCTCTCCTCTGACATTTTGTTCTCTCCAGATTGAGGGAACAGTGATGGATTGCTTTTGTGTGCAGAATTAATAAAGCAGCACCGTCTGGGAAGCATCATTGCAGCAGGGGTCCTAGCGTTCGCAAAAGCAAACACATTTTATATTCATCGTTATCCTTTCGGAATAAATGAAGCATAGAAAATGGACAAAAACCATTTGCGCTCGACTGTTATTTACATTTATTTCAATTAAAAGCCGAAGATGTTTAGCTCACCTGTTTCTATCGATCAATATCTCTCTAACTGTCATTTAGAGGAAGAATCTGATTCAGTGGCAAACACAAAGGCCATTTATCAAAAGGAGGAGATTTGGATGTAATAATAAATCATAATTTGGGTATTTATTTATTTATTCACTTTTTTTGTCTCATTAAGAGGCCCATTTAACCTTTTATACCTTGTTGAATCTATCAGTTATGTGACACTTTGATTAATTCATATTTTGTTTCTTGACTGGAAAACATGAACAATAAAACAAGCTTTAGTAATGAGCATGTTAAAAGTTCAGATACAGCAATTATTCATTGTTGAACGCGTAGCAATTAAGTATCACCATTCATTAAAATGACTCACTAAATAATATTAAATGCATTTTTTCTGTGACATTGGCTTAAGTGAGAACTTATGCACCTTTAAAAACAAAACAATGATTTGGTATCTAAAGCGCAAAGCCTGTGCAGTAATTGCATCATTACTGGATGAATCATATAGGAATGCCGACAAATTTTATAGATAATCCCTGTTCATTTGAAAGAGACGAAAAATATTAGACGTGTTTAACACTCCATTACAAATCCTTTGCTGGCTTCCTGTTTCGGTCTGGGAATTTTGCCTAATGTTTTGTCTTCTCTGAGTCAGATATCAGTTGTTGGATGAAGGACAGTCAAGAACAGTTTGTACAGTTTGTCCTCTACCTCATGTTTTGGCTACTTGTCTGCTTTTTTTTTTTTTTTTTTTCCACAGAAACCTAAACCAAAAAACCCAGATGTACAATCAGCTATATATGTTCTGTTGTGCATGAATTACATTGACAACACTTGGCAGATGCCCTAATCCAGAGCCACTGTCATTTATCTCATTTTATACATCTAAGCAGTGGAGGGCTAAGAGCTTTGCTCAAGGGCCCAGCAGTGCCAGCAGTTCTGGGATTTGAACTCATTCCGATCAGTAGTCCAAAATCTGCACTTCTGAATTAGCATTTCTATCACAGCTAGCAATTAATGCTGAGAAACGTGGATAAAAACAAAAAACAACTCCTCTTTCACTCACTGAAACTTCAACTCCCCTCTGAACCCCCAGAATTAACAACCAGTACTTTCTTCTCTTAGCTTTCTTCATTCATAGGCCTTCCCTGCCCTCTATCTTTCAGACCATGAACATTTTCTTGCTCTACTCCTTGGCTGTCAAACATGTTACATAGCAGTCGGAGGGAATTAAAAGCCAGCTGGGAGAAAGAGGAAAGAGAAGTGTCATGCCAGTCCATCAGCCAAGCTATCATTAGTTCTGATCCGTTTTGATCTCTGAGCTGCTTTCAACACATTCACAAGACTTTCCATCCTCTTGAGCACTGGATTTACTGGGACAGCATGGATGGTCATATCAGTTGACATGAAAGGCATCTACATGTCCTCTATGCAGACACTCCACTGGTATCCCACAAGGCTCAGATCTGGGTGCTCTTCCATTCTCTCTTGGTGAGGTTATATCATTGCTTGTTTTTTTCATACTACTGCTATGCTGATGACACTCAACCCATCCTCACCTTTTCCCGTGCTGCACATATCCCGGCATGCCTGGCAGACATCTCATCATGGATGGCAGCAAAATCTAAATCACAGAAAGACTGAATTGTTGTGTATCTCTGGCGATGCCTCTTGACTTCAAGATCAGTTGTCTGTGGAGAATTCTCAGCTCACACCATCTGACAACACATCTAACAACATCGCTGTTGTCCTGGACAACCTGCTATCCTTCTTTCACCACCTGACTCTGTTATATAGCTTACTCTCAGGTGCTTATTCAGTCCATGGTCCTCCTCTGCAAGCCAACCATACCTCTGGAACAAATCCGGGATGCAGGTTAGCTTTTTTCCCAGCTTTTTGCTCCTACCTTACCCTATTGCACCATTTCCTCCACTGGCTTCCTGTAGCTGGCCACATCAGATTTTAAAGGCTGATGCTAGACCACCATCCCTCAAGACACACATTAAACATGCATCAAGACTCTTCTCTGTATTAGCAGCCAGGGGGTTGGAATGGCCCATCTCTTCATTAAGCACATAACCAAGACCTAAATCCAGGGAAAAAATCCCTGAAGTTGCTGTTCTAACTCTTCTCTAACAAGGTTTTAGCTTATGGAGGCTTAATGGTATTCTTAGACCTTGACCTATTTTACTCACATCAGGAAATTTTTAATGGAGGTTACAAACCCCTTAATTTTAGTGATACCTTCTGTTCTTTAGCCTACTACTTTTCATTATTTCATTAAATAAATCCATGGCTACAGACCCTGCATCAGTACCATTAGTTTTAGGTAGGACATTTCTCAAACCACAAGCTACTTCTGCTCTGTTAGATAGTGCTGAATGCGCCAGAACCTGCATTCTACCTGCTTTTTCAGATTTGGATGATTAGTCTTGTGAATTTAATTGTTCTGACAACTAATAGAGTAGGAAATTTCCTAACATGATCATATGTTTTAAATCAAATTGAAAGTCCCAGCCTACATTACTGTGATAAAGCTAATTTCCCATATGTCTAGCCTCTCCATCATTAGCATTCATCCTATTAACTAACTTGCACTACAGGGAGAGAAAACCAGGTACAGAAGCTTCTTACGGACAAGAACTGAAAATGAAAAATGCGAGCTATATTTTTTTGATGGTTAGATTATGCAACAAATATGTCTGGCACATTCTCTTTGACCCTCTTAGAGCCCTATTCATGTTTCATTAATTTGTAGAATGCCAACACTGGCTGCAGTTTAGTGACCTTTATACTGTCAAAGAGGTTGACATTTGGGTGCTGATGAACCGTAAGTGTTGACACGACCATAGCAATGATGAGTGGGTGGAGTCAAAAAGGCATAGACAGCTCATCTGGTTCTCAAAAGTACAGCAATGTCCAGAAGGAATGCTCAGAGAAAGGAGATAAACAAGGAGACAGGAACAAGACACATCAGTCATGTACAGAAATAGATACATTTGGGAATTGTCCAGGCGTTGATAAATTCACTAATGTCAGTGATGATTGCACACTAGTTGATGCTGCTAATCATTATGAAAGGAACCTCTGCTGATCTCTAGGGCTCTGCAAAACAAATGAAAAATGCTATAATAGCATATAGATATTTTGTATAAAGCTATCATTTAAAAAAATCAAGCAAGCATTCAGAGCACAAAGGGACTGTCTTATGAAATACTGAAATACCTAGAGTCAAAATTTCCCGAGGCTCATCCTGTCATCCTGTGCAGTTTCCGTGTGATCCAAAACAGGAATTGCATACATAATTTCAACGTATTTAACAATAACAACATGCCTTTGCCGAGTGGTGTAAGAGATCAGTGTTTGCTCTACTGTCAAGAGATTAAGGTTCGAATCCTGATGATCCCAGAGTAACACGTGGCCAGGAGTCCAAGAGATCTTAATTAGGAGTACTCTTTAAGTGGGAGTGTGCATTAATCTCTGCCCTGTCAGTCAGAATGACACTAATTAAACGTATGTGGAATAGGGTGGAGTGTCCAGCTGCCGTGTTAACTTAAGTAGCCTTTATTTGTTCATATTTATTTCACATATCCCATCCTTGGAAGGTTTGGGTCAAAGTCAGCCATGATGCAGCACCCCTGGAGCAGGGGGGTTGGGGGCCTTGTTCACAGCTTGCCAGTGCTGGGGCTTGAACCCTGATCTTCTAATCAGCAACCCAAGGACTAAACCACCACCACCACATACCATAAGCAATAAAGCAAATAGAATATAGAGATGTTTAGGCCCAAAGTGTAGTTTAATATAACCAGTAGTCTAATACACCAGTATCACTAGAAGCAGGACATGAAAGAAATAATCCACATTCTCTAAGTGACCACAAAATTACCCAGAATTTTGAAACACTGGGCCTAAAATCTATTCTCCAAGGGCCATGGCTTATATCAACAGCCTGACATTTACATGAAGTAAGGTGGGAAGTGTTGAGACTGTCCCTGCTGTAAGACACATCAGCTAATTATCAGCTCCTTCATGCACTGACTCAGGTGTGTGGGAATGTGCTGAACTCTGAGCTGTGATCCAAGGCATATTAATCCTGGCCATGACACAAGGGATGCAGCTTTTTTTCAACTACAAACACATTATCAGTACCACTGTCAGTAGAGATATCAGTTGTGACAGAGACCAGAGTAAACTGTTAAGTATTAATCAAGCACTGTGTATCGTAACCATGAAAAGCTAACATGCTTTTTTCTTCGTGTCTTTTCATACACGTTGACTATTAGGCTTTTCTTATAACACTAGCTAGTTGATTTTAAACAGTTTAGCTAGCTGGGTTAGTTAAGTCGGCTTGAGTAGGGTTGCAATGGAATAAGAGCAAATTCTATTTCACTTTGGTGAAATAAAACAGTTTAGTTTTCATCCCTAATTATCTATGATCTATAGAGGCTCGTCATTATGAACAACATACTGGTTGAAAGCTGTTATTTTGCTCATTTAGCGCTGTCTGTAGGCATTGTTCTCACCTATACAGTGTGTGTGCTGCTAGGAATAAACTCCTCATACTGAGTTAAAAGATCACATTATTTGTATTGTAGGGAGATGCTGCGCTTCCTCTTCTTGATATTTTCACAGTTTGCTTTGATTGCAGTCATTATTTGTGAAATACTATACATCCAATTTGCTGTCATTTTGCCTCATCTGTTTATTAGAATTAGATTGTGGTGATGACGTGGTTTCACATATTGACACTAGAGCAATTTTATGCCAACAGTTATGATGGTATCACAGTGTCAGAAAGATACCCAATGCAGCCCTATTGTAAAAGCATCTTCTGGAAAGAAGGGGGAAGATGACTCCATTCAAGACAGTGTTGTGATAAAAACCTGCAGGGGACATTTTCTGTAACAGGCAGCATAAATGGTGACTGTGGACTTTGGAAACTGTGGAATCTGGGGACCATGGACTCTGGAGACTGTGGACTTTGGTGACTGTGGAGTTTGGTGACTGTGGACTTTGGAAACTGTTAACATTAGACTCTAGAAACTGTGGACTCTGGAGACTGTTACTTTGAAGACTATGGACACAGGAAACTGTAGGCTCTGGAGACTATGGACTCTGCAGACTGTGGACACTGGAAATTGTGAACTTTAAAGACTGGACTCTTGAGACTGTGGACTATGGTGAGTGCGAACTTTGGAAACTATGGACTCTGCAGACTGTTGACACTAGACTTTGTGGACTCTGTAGACTTTGGACACTGGAGACTGTGGACTCTGGAGACTGTGGACTCTGGAGACTGTGGACACTGGAGACTGTGTACACTGGAGACTGTGTACACTGGAGACTGTGGATTTTGGAGACTGAACTTTGGTGACTGTGAACTTTAAAGGCTGTAGACTCTGGGGACTGTGGGCACTGGAGACTGTGGACTTTATGGACTGTGGACACTGGAAACTGTGGAATCTGGAGACTGTGAACTTTGAAGACTGTGGGCACTGGAGACGGTGGACACTGGAAACTGTGGACTTTGAAGACTGTGGACACTGTAAACTGTGGACTCTGAAAACTGTGGATGCTCGAGACTGTGAACTCTGGAGACTGTGAACTCTGGAGACTGTGGACTCTGGGCACTTTGGACTCTGGGGACTGTAGGCACTGGAGACTGTGGATGCTTAAGACTGTGGACACTGGAGAGTGTGGACAGTGGAGACTGTGGACACTGGAAACTGTGTTACTTTGAAGACTGTGGACACTGTAGACTATGGACTCAGGAGACTGTAAACATTGGAAACTGTGGACCCAGAGACTGTCTTACTTTGAAGACTGTGGACACTGGAGACCCTGGACACTGGACCAAAGTGCTGACACTGAAGACTCATTCCAAAAAATATATATATAATGCATTATGATAATGAGTGTTTTAATATAAACCTGTGATTTGTAGCTGGATCAAACTGACCAACTGACCAATCAGCTTTTAGCATTCTGTGTCATCCTTGTTAACATTTATTCCACCTTTATGGCAGGATGGCAAAAGTTGAGAAAACTGAACTTCTGATGAAAAGTTTTTAGCTGAGCTCGCAGAACTGCAGAATGTCGATGCTGGAGGAGAAACTTAAAACACACACACACACACACACACACAATCAGAGGGTATCCAGTGTCTCATCTTCTGTCTACTGTCAAAATGTAAACACATCATATAGCACATGATTGTTTGAAAGGTTTTCTGATGTGAAGTGTGTTATTTCTGAAATAAATGGGATTATTTTAAGAAGAGCCGTGTAACAAAAATCTGCTGCTGTGGCTTGTGTGTTGTCTAAAGTTCCTTTCAATCAAATCAAAAAGTTTGAACGCTGTGCAAACATCTTGTTGCCCAGGAGGAGAATGTGCAGCAGAAACGTCATGTACAAAAGCATTTGTCATGTAAAATGTAGGTAAGCAGCAAAGCAGCAAGCCGCGAGCTATTGATAGAGCAAAGTTAGAATTCTAACCTCAGCAGATCTCTGAGGAGAGAGAGAGAGAGAGAGAGAGAGAGAGAGGAAAGAGAAAAAAAATGTGGCTTGAATTTATAAAGCATTGTATGATCAGGAGACAGAGGGAAGTTATATATAATAAAAAAAAAGTACATTAATTTAAAAAAAATAATATAATGCATAACAAATAATTTTATATTATGTTTAATTAATAAATAATTGTAATATATTTATAAAATATAAATAACAAAAAAGTACTTTGATTAAAAAAAAAAAAAAAAAAAAAAAATATATATATATATATATATATTACTAAGAATACACTTGTATAATAATAAAAATACAAATAATATAAATAATACAAATAATAATAACAATAAACATATTTATTTTATTTTTTACATGCATGTAAATAATATTAATATCTTTCTAAATATATATTTAAAAATAAATCGGCACACTTATGAAAGTTATGAAAATGTATAATAACTAAAATATAACAGAATACATAATTCGTATTTCTTTATTAAATTCCTTGAATTTATTTTAAAAAATATTAAAAAATAAATTTAAAAAATGATTATAATAAATGACATTAATATTATGATTATTTATATTATTATAATTATA
>NC_080723.1:22007510-22027510 GCF_019097595.1 Hemibagrus wyckioides
GACTCTCTGACACGCCACTGTTGAGTGGTCATGACCTGTCTGAGGGATTTTTTTCTAGGTGAAAGGGATATTTAGTTCACAAGGCTTTTTCTACTTTTCTGCTTTCTTTTGCTTTCTTATAAACTGACAAGACACTTTTCTCCCATTGCTCAGTAAAGAAATTTCTGCCTCTCCTGTTCATCTCTTATAAGTGATTTTGACCCCGATACAGATTAGTACAGAATTCTTCAGATTTTATTTTTTTATTTCTCAAATTGACGTCAGTGTCTCTTACTGACAACAAGCTTTGCTTGTTCTGAAACTTAAACACTCACCTTCTGTTTAAAATCTCCAGTACAACCTTACAGAAAATCCACCCAAACTCCACGTCTGATACTTACATGTGATGTGGGATTTTTGTTTATTTATGTTTTCTGTTATTTTTTTTTGCTTCATTGCAAAATTTTTTTTTTTAACAAAATGTATTTATTTTTACATTTTTAATTGCTTGTTTTATTTGAGTTATTAAAGCTCTGCAAATACTGCATGATCTTGGGCTATTTTGATGTGTTGTCATTTCCTTTAAATATACACACTAAATAACAATAGTTATATTTTGAATTTAGGAGAAATATTGTCAGCAGTTCACAAAAAAATGAAACAAAACTGTTCATCAACCTGGAAGAAAAAAACATAATTCATTATTTTGCAGTGGTCTCATTTTTTGCCAGAGCTGTATATATATATATATATATATATATATATATATATATACATATATATATATATATATATATATATATATATATATATATATATATATATATATATATATATATAATGTGTGTGTGTGTATATTTTTTAAATGATTCATTTATGTTTGTATGTCTTCAGATGAGTTTTTCACATTATTATTTTTTTTCTTCACAAATATATTTATTATTTAAACATGGAAATTGTATAAAGGACATCGTTTTTTGTCATGGTTTCTTTTAGTTATTTCAAAGTAAAACTTGTTTACATTTATTTTCCAATTGTTAGCTATTGAAATGTATTATTATTATTTTTATTTTTCAATTGCTTGACAAAGGGATTTTTTTCCCTCGCATAATTCAGTATTTCAAGAGGTTTTTATTGCCATTTCGACCATATATAGCTGATGCAGTACACAATAAAATGATACAATGTTCCTCCAGGACCACGTATAAAACAACACAGAACTAGATGTTAAAGAGTAAAAAGAAAAAAAGTTAACCTATTGACATAACATGCATGTGTGCAACCTTGAGCAAACAAACAGTGCAAAACAAAATGCAGCGCAAATACAGTAAACTCCAGTCAGATACAAGCTAGAGACATAAAGATATCACAGAGCAGGAAAATTCATTATAAAGTACATTGTTTTTCCACTGTACTGACTTTATTGTAATAAAGTTTATATTATAAGAACAAAATGCTGCAGCTTGCTTCAATATCCTTTATATATATTTTACATCTTTATAATAATACACTATATTGCAAAAAGTTTTGGGACACCCCTCCAAATCATTGAATTCAGGTGTTTTTCAGGGGTTGGGCTCGGACCCTTAGTTCCAGTGAAAGGAACTCTTAATGCTTCAGCTTCATATCAAGATATTTTGGACAATTCCATGCTCTGTGGGAACAGTTTGGGGATGACCCCTTTCTGTTCCAACATGAAGCAAGGTCCATAAAGACATGGAGTTTGGTGTGGAGGAACTTGACTGGCCTGCACGGAGTCCTGACCTCAACCCCATAGAACACCTTTGGGATGAATTAGAGTGGAGACTGTGAGCCAGACCTTCTCGTCCAACATCAGTGCCTGACCTCACAAATGTGCTTCTATAGGAATGGTCAAAAATTCCCATAAACACACTCCTAAACCTTGTGGAAAGCCTTCCCAGAAGAATCGAAGCTGTTATAGCTGCAAAGGGCGGGACAACTCCATATTACATTCATGTGCAGGTAAAGGTAGACGTCCCAAAACTTTTGGCAATACAGTGTACATTATTCTCTTCTTCCTACATCCATGTTTCCAAATTAAATGATTCCTTTAACTAAAAGATGGCAATGAGCCTAAAAACAAAAACACCTGAGGAGGCTTTCAGCTGAAACTGCAGTTAGCTGTGTGCTGGGACTGACACTTATTTCAGTTTATTATAAATATTCTGCTGTAGATTTTCTCTGGAGTTCAATATGGATGTGTGAGAACTGAAAAAAAATCATTCTCTTTTGAATGTGTGTGTTTTTATTTTTTGAAAGCAGTGTTTTAACATTTGAAACATGTGCTTTATAAAATCTACTTTAGATATTTTGCAGGTGAATGGCAAAGAATTCGTGGATTTTGGAAGCGGTCCTTGAAAATATTTTCTTTGAAGTGAAGTAATGAAAAAGCGATTCGCAGTTTGTTCTGCCGAGAAGGACATGAGTTCAGGTTGAACTAATGAATTTTAGCAAAATAAATTAAAATAAAATAAAATGAAATAAAATAAACAAATATTATATTATATTATATTATATTATATTATATTATATTATATTATATTATATTATATTATATTATATTATATTATATTATATTATATAAAAATTAATAATATAAAAATGGTAAATGCACTTATCTCTCATAGCCATATATTTTATATATTTTAATTAGTGTTGATGTTTTTGCTGCACTGTGGCAACTGTAAAGCTCTAAATCATATTTAATATCTAAGACAGAGCTCTAATATTGATCCATATTTTGATACATATATTATTATTTTATTTATTATTATTTATTGAGGTACATATTTATCTGCACTTGTTCATTTGCACAATTTCTACTATTTGCACTTCTGGTAGATGCTAAATGGCATCTATCTATCTATCTATCTATCTATCTATCTATCTATCTATCTATCTATCTATCTATCTATCTATCTATCTATCTATCTATCTATCTATCTATCTATCTATCTATCTATCTATCTATCTATCTATCTATCCATCCATCCATCTATCTATCTATCTTGTGATCACAGACACAGAGCCGTGGACATGCTGACCCCTGACCTGACCGTATGAGGTGGGGTGTGAGATGACTCTGCAGATGTCTTTCTTCCCTCACAGGAGCTGACGTGGCTGTTCTCTGAAATCTGAATGAGATGAATGAGGAGTCTGAGACACGTGTTCATAATTAATTACAAAATGCCTCAGATTTAATTAGCTTGTAATATGTCAAATAATTATCATGGACACGTAGACACGCCGGGTCTCTGTTTTATCGCCAGTGAGGTTTTATTTATTTATTTTTTTTTTTTTTACTTGGTTAACTGTCCTTTAAGGGATATCCCAGCCCAGTGATAACAATGTTAATTAGTGGCGCTATATTTGCCAGAAGCGTGTGTGTTCTCATTATTTTGTGTAGCTGACACACACACACACACACACGTATACGAGCCTGTTTCATCGTTGTTCCCACTGTTTTAATTACTCTTGCTGTACAGAAAGTTGATTGTTCATTACAGTCTTACAGAGGGACAAAAAAGGAGCTAACATCGTGCTAACAGCTTAATCAGCCCTCAGCTTTGAGCTTCACTTCATTTATAAAAAAAAAATGTAATTTAAAATATAAATTCACCAAGGGACACATTTCCTAAAAGACAATGCTATAGCAGCACTGCTGAGCTGTTCAGCTTCATAATAATAATAATAATAATAATAATAATAATAATAATAATAATAATAATAATAATAATAATAATAATAATAATAATGCTATCCATCACAAGTGTACACATTTTTATTTAAACAGAATATATTAAAAAACAAATGAATACGATCATGCTCTGTTCAGGCATTAAATTTATGGAAGGAATATAATACTCATAAAGTGATATGGTGTGTCATAGTGTGATATAGTGATGTTAGTGAGTGCCATAGAGTTTTATAGAGATTCAGAGTGTATTTATACCGATATAGAGTGTCATAGAGTGCTGTAGAGTGCCAGCTAGTGTAATAGGTTGTCTAATAATGGTATAGGGTGTCATAAGGTGTTATAGAGTGCCACTGAGTGCTGTAGAGTGTCAAAGGGTTTTATAAATGCCATAAAGTGTTATCAAGTGTCAGAGGGTTATATACTGTCATAGAGTGTTGTAGTGTCAAAAGGTGTTATAGGTTGTCTTAGGATGTTTTAGGGTGTCACAAGGTGTTATAGAGTGGTATGGGGTGTTAGAGAGTGGCACAGTGTCAGAGTGACATAGGGAGTTTTATACTGTTGTAGAGTGTCATAGGGTGTTGTTGACTGTCAGTGTTATAGGTTGTCATGTGGTGTTATAGAGTGTCATGGGGTGTTATATAGTGTCATAGATTGCTGTAAAGTGTCAGGGGGTGTTATAAAGTGTCAAATAGTGGTATTGATTTTCATAGGGTCTTATAGGTGTCATGAGGTGATACAGAGTGCCATAAGGTGTTATATAGTGCCACAGAGTGTAAAGGAGTGTGAAAGGGTGAAATATATCATCATAATATATTACAGAGTGACATAATAGGGTGTTACAAAGTGTCATAAAGTGTTATAGAGTTTTAAAGTTTCAGAGTGTATTTATACTGTTATAGAGCGCCATAGAGTGCTGTATAGTGCCAAATATGATTATAGAGTGTCAAGGGGTGTTATACAGTGTAACAGAGTGTCAGAGTGAAACAGCGTTTCATATGTGTTATTGAGGGCCATAGAGTGTTATAGAGTGTCAGAGTGTTATATACTGTCATAAAGTTTCATAGGGTGTTATAGAGTGTCAAAAAGTGTTATATGTTGTCATAATGTGTTATATAGTGCCATAGAGTGTAATAGAGTGCCATGGGGTGTTAGATAACACCACAGAGTATTATAGACTGACATAGGGTGTTACAGAGTGTCATAAAGTATTATAGTGTCATAAAAAGTTAGTGTCATATGGTGTTATAGAGTGTCAGAGTGTCATATACTGTCATAAAGTTTCATAGGGTGTTATAGAGTGTCAAAAAGTGTTATATGTTGTCATAATGTGTTATATAGTGCCATAGAGTGTAATAGAGTGCCATGGGGTGTTAGATAACACCAGAGTATTATAGACTGACATAGGGTGTTACAGAGTGTCATAAAGTGTTATAGTGTCATAAAAAGTTAGTGTCTTATGGTGTTATAGAGTGTCATAGAGTTTTATAGTTCATTACTCAGCAATGGTGCGGTGTGATAAGATGGAGCTGCTGTTACTATCCTGACATTTTTTCACATCGTCCATAACATCACAGCACAGCCTGAAATGTACACACAGCAATTTTCTATTTTTTTTATTGAAACAACATCACACTCTTTATCTGTTTATAGTTCCCTTTAATGATGTGGAAGCTTGTGAAACAAGTTATAGCAGCTTGAAACAGCCATTCCTTCACCTGCTTTTCTCTTTTCTTTCTGGGAATTTCTAAACCGCTCTATCCTGAAGACTTTCCCATGAAGGAAAACTTTACCTCTAACAGTTACACAGCACTGACACTGGAGACTCCTTCCATAAAAAGTCAATGGTATGCACCTTTTTAAAATCTGTCTTTTGGAGCATCACTGACCGAGCTGCCAATCAACACCTTCTGACCAATTAAACGCTGTGCTATATAACTACCTGTAATATGAAACCTTTTCAACTTCATTACTAATATACTTGCTATTTAATTCTGCAATGATGACCACTAAAGGATCCAAGCTTCCTGTTATTCATCTCAGAGCAATCTTTAAGATCAGAAAATAAAAATGGATGCTTACAGTAAGCTAGTTCTTGTTTGGGTACTGCATGGTTTAAAAAGCTTTCATAAGCCTTCAGAGAGTTGAGCTGAATTGCCGGTGCTTCATTTGTTTTAAAAATGGATGCAGGATGGAGGGTATGGTATGCAACATCAATTGCTCTGGGAGAAAAAGCACAAAAAGAATAAATATGAAAGCATAAAGTTGGATCTAAAACTCTAATTATACTACAGCTAGATATAACAACCTGAATGCTCTATCTATCCATCCATCTATCTATCTATCTATCTATCTATCTATCTATCTATCTATCTATCTATCTATCTATCTATCTATCTATCTATCTATCTATCATCTCTCATCTCATCTCAGCAAACAAAAGTTTTTTGTTTGTTTGTTTGTTTGTGTGCTGCTATTTCTTGTTCTTTGATTGTTCTTGCGATTCTGACCTGAGGAAATCCGAGCGAACTGGAACTGACTTGAAAACTACCTGGAGGTCGGAAATTTCCCAGGAGTCATGAATGCAACATTACAGTTTCATTGATGACAGGCTATATAAAAAATAAAACACTTACAAAGGAAAATTACCTTCTTTTTATATTTTTTTAATAACAGCATGGTATGATGTCTTCTCCTCATCTTGTACTACAACAGTTTGCCAGTGTAACTATAAATGGATAAGAAATAAAAAGAAGCCATGTCAATCTTTAGTAAACACAGATATAAAAATATCAATACCTTTTTAAATATATCTGTATTTACTAAAGATTGACATGGCTTCTTTTTATTTCTTATCTATTTATAGTTACATTGTGGAATGTCTGGGAAACAAATTGTCACTTATATTACAGCAGCTATAAACAGTCATTCCGTAATTAGCCTCTCCATTTCACTTGCCATTGATAGTGGTGAAGACTCCTTTCTAAAAGATTACGTATGCTTTTTCTGGTACAGAAAACATCGCTATGTTAACATTAATGTAAACCTGTCATTAGCAGCCACACTAAAAGCCTTCTGGTGGTCCAGCGGCAGAATCCTGCGATCTCATAGTCGCGACCCGGGTTCCCGGGCAGGGCGCTAACCCAGCCACTGAAGAGTTAGCTCTCAGTGCTGGTCCCAAGCCCAGCTTAAATCATCCGGGGTAAAAATCTGTGCCAAATAGAAACATGCGGACCAAATGATCCACTGTGGTGACCCCAAACAGGGAGCAGCCGAAAGAACCACATTAGCAGCTGCACTAAAATGAACCAATCACAATCCAGAAATCAACTCATTGACTAAAGACAAACTGTTGTCAGTCATCTAAGCACTCGACGAGTATTAGATGATCCAGTCAGTACAGCAACAAGAGGCAGCCACTCGTAGCTGAAGGCTACAGGTCAGACATGGCTATGATTCTTACTTTAGATCCTCTGGTGGGAAAAAAACAAAACAAAAAAAACTGCCACTAACCTTGAGGCTGCTGGTTAAAAAAGCAAACACATGGCAGTTCTGTAACCTTTAACAGCAAACACGACCCTTGGAGCTTCTCTCTAGAGGACAGTCTGCCATATTCCAGCAGCCATGGAGGACAAAAAAACCTTCACTGTCTGGAAATGGGCACTTTATGTGTACCATCATGTACCTGTTTTTCAGCACAGCTGGTCAAAATACCACACTGTCCAATCCCTTTTGTAGGAAATATATTCAATTCCTGTACATGTAAATTCTTCAAAAATATTCCAAAGGATAAATAGATGTAAATAAAATTTACAGAAATAATCCTAACACTTTATTCAAGGTTAGTCTTCACAGGACTAACACCTACCTACCTAAGCCCTTTAACCCCTTTAGCCATAATTCAACACAGACATTATTCTAGTGGTGTCTACTATCATCTAAAATGTTTTCACTGACATTGAAGTTAAGCTGACATTAAACCTAAATCATATCCGATGATATAAGATGATATTATGAGATTTTTGTACATTTGTCTGGTGTATATACTGTAACTAGTACATAATAGTGCTGGATTTAGAAGAGTAAAGATCTGAGCCATTTTGACCAGAGCTGAATTGCGATGAATAGACACCTGGGTCTCCGAAACAACAGGTCTTGTGGGGTGTTAATGGAGTGCAGTGATTTGTATCTACCAAAAGTGCCCAAATGATTGACAACTGGTGACCTAGTCACATGGACTCCCAAGACTTATTTATTCTGAGTGAAGACTAGCCCTTCTGGTCTGATCCAACCGAAGAGCTACTTTAGCCCAAATTGCTGAAAAAGTGAATGATACTGTAGTTTTGATAGAAAAAAGTCAGAACACACATAGCATTAAAACTTGAGCGCATAGAGCTGCATAGCTTCAGAGTAGAGTGACCATGCTGACCCTTGTCACCCACCAAAAGCTCCTACAATGAGCATGTGGCATCCGAACTAGACCATGGAGCAGTGGAAGAAGGACTCCTGGTCTGATGAATCGTGTGGACAGCCAGGTGGAGGCCTGAATCACGTGGACATCCAGGTGTGTGTGCGCTGCTTACCTCTAGGGGAACCGATGGTACCAGGATGCACTATAGGAAGAATGCAGGCTAGAGGCAGTGTAATGTTCTGGGAAATGTTCTGCTGGGAAACCTTGAGTCCTTGCATTGATGCCATGACATATGAATACAACCTACTCTCATGAAAAATTTCAGAAGAGAGGGTGATGGAACCTTACCATCTTACCACCATCTTACCACTAGTACATTGCAGTTATACTTTAAGTGTCTAGATATTCCGTCCTTATATGTAGCAAACTTTCTCAAAGTCATTTTTAACTTGCCAGGTTTCTCATGGAGAGTAATACTGCCATCCCTTACATGTATTTATTCCTTGGAGATGGGGTGCAAACTTCTTCAGCTGGTTTGTCTTGGTTCACTGGCTAATGCTAAATTCATTACAGTGATGTGTTGGTTGCTAGGTTTTAGCAGCGGACTCAGAACACTGTGGGAGGTACACTTCTTCATGCATGCATCTAATGAATCAATGCAAGACAAGCCTTTCTAGAATCCCTCTGTATACTGTGAATCCATTAAATATATATCTAAAGTCTCTCCACACAGGGCATTTGTAGGATCTTGACTTGTCTTTGTGGAGAGAATCCCAAGGCTACTGAATTCACAGTCATGTAAAGATAACAAGAAGAGCAGCTTGATTTCCTTCTGTATCTCTTTGTCCTTTGTGGTCACTGTTCATTTTGCCACTTTCCTTACTATTGTACAATTCAGACTAGATGATTTGGTGTTATTGAAACTTGTTTTGCATTAGCTGTTAGAGGAAAAAAAGATCAAGATTCATGATCCTATGTTGAGGAGGTTCCTCACTGATGGTGAATGTGTCTCAATCAGCCCTCTAGCTCTCTATGTTGTGATTCAGTATATCCTGTAGATGAGACAAGACACTGGTACAGATCCTGCCTTAGGACTGAAAAGATTTTACAATTGAGAGATATAGGCAGCTCTTAATATATCCGACTCCCTGATCAGTGCCCTGACTACTGAACTAGAGAGCTGATTGAGCTGGACCAATTGATTACCTAAAAGTTTAACCGGACAGTTACAATTGTTCCAAAATAATATTAAAAGTTTTGAATTTTGAAAATTGGTGGCATGGGTAGTCTGTTCTATTTTTAGCTCAAGCTTGGTGGCATGACTTCCTGTGAGGAGCCTTGACATGGAATGCTTGGCTTGGGTCAGTTCTTTGTAAGCAGCCGTACAGTTTACATACGCTTCGTATTGGTCATATTGGTCACATTTTTTGTGGCTGGAACGGATTATCTGTATTAACATTATTTGTTATGGGACAATTCATTTCGCAATACAAATGTTCACCTTAAGAACTCACTTCAAGAACAAAATAAATTCACATGAGGTTCCACTGTATATTGAGTCACATGAGTAAATGTCTTTTTTTCTGTAAAGTGGTTCAGTAAAGCCCCTTGTTTTAAACTGTTAGTTCTAAAATTTTCAACCATCCTTTCTCCTGATATGAACCGTCAAAGGCAGGCATATTATCATCATATTCGCCAGACCTCATGCTCAGAGCTTGAGTGTGGGCGAGCTGGATTTTGCCCAGATACCTTTTGAAGGTGTTAATCAAGTGCTTTCCATGTGCCATAGCAACCCTGTGATAACAGGTGCTACGTGAAGCAGTGCATCCAATGCTGTGGGTTGTAGTCAAATCAAGAGGTTTTTTTTTTTTTTTTTGACATTTTGATCATATATAGCTAATGCTATACCCCAGGAGTGTCCAATCTTATCCACAAAGGCCCGGTGTGGGTTTTCATTCGTATCAAGCAGGAGCCACACATGATTCCACCTGATTAATCAACTGATCTTGGCTTTCAATAGACTCAGATGTGGCTTCTGATTGGTTGCGATGAAAACCTTTTCCCACACTGGCCGTTTGTGGATAAGATTGGACACTCATGCTGTACACAGTAAAATGAAAGAACTTTCCTCTAGGACCCTGGTGCTACATGAAGACCCAGAGCTTATATATATCTGACCCCAGCTGAGACACAGCCATCATTTCAATTGTTGGTACTACTCATTTAGATCCTGTCTTAGGTGGCTGACTCCCCCCAGATGCTGGCAAGTCTGGGGTCGAAAACGATGCCTGAACTGGTAGGTCTTTATCAGACTGCCAGCACCTCCATATGTGGCTGTAGAGATACCATTCTAGTTTTCATTAAATACAGGCTGAGGAGGATGACTAGCCAGTGAGATTAATATGGGCTTTGTTGAAAAGTAATAGTCTCCATGATGCATAGTCTCAGATCCTGGATCACTGATTCCAGCTAAGCCATATCTGCTGCCTTGTTGTTTAAGAGAATGAAACAGATTGTTTACTGGGATTTTATGTCTTTGTTGATCATCACCCAGCTTGAGAATTTGTTTATACTGAACACTTATACTGAAGCAAAGATTCAAACTTGCCAGTCGACCACATCAGGGTTGTCTGTATCCACTGGTGGTCAATTCTGATGCAGTGAGAACATTGCTAAATCTCATTTCTTTCCATGGAAGAGATTCAGAATGCAATGCTCTATGAATACTCTATGAAGTCTTGGGGCAGTAATTATTCATGGCTTTCCACTAAATATAATTTCAACTCAGGGGATAACTTGTGTAAAGGATAAAAATGCTTTGTTTGGAAGAAATACCCAAATGAGAATAGATCCAGCTAAATTACTGAATCCCTCAGTAATTAACAGTCCATAGTATGTTGTAGGAAAATCACTCAACCATGCTAACAACACATTAGCCTCAAACTCTGTTAATCAGCAAATTGGCAGGGATTGTGGACAATTCAACTGAGAGAAAACACAGAGCGAGGAAAAAAAGATGAAGGATTAGTGATAAATAGCAAACTATAGCAAACAGTGCAGAGTGGAGATGAAGATCCATAAACAGACAGCAGTGAATGAGTAGCTAAATGCAGGGCAGTGATGCTAACAAAAGAAAACCAACTGAAGGCTAATGGATAATATCTTTTACATCATTGCCTGTGCTTATGTAGGCATGTTTTTGCAAAATGCTAAACGATTTTCACTGATGTAGAAAGAAATAACAAGAGGCTATGCTGAGGAAGATACACAGACAAAAATGAGAAAGGCTAAATGCATATACCATCTCTTTCGAAAGTATTGGAATTTTTTGTTTTTGCTATACACTGAAGACTTTTGTGGTTGAAACTCATGGCTCAAACCACAAAAAAGTAAACATTTTTTTTTTTATTTAACTTTTTACTTGAGTTATTGTGAACCCTAGGCAACACACGTTAGTCATGCGTTCCAATACTTTTGATCCTTTGATAAATAGGTTTCAAACAGAAGTTGTCACAAATACATTAACACGTTTAGATGAAGATGTCAGGAAATGGAAGCTGAAATTCTGATCTATCAAATGTGACGTGTGTCTTTTGATCTCTAAAGTGAATGTCTTTCAGCTTGTAGCGAAAGAAAAGAACTTGCATTGGCATTCCAATACTTTTGGAGGGAGCTGTATTTTTATTCTTATTTTTATTACTTTTATTTCCATTTAGCTTTTGTGTATTTTAGGACAGTTTTGTCATGTGTCATGGTTTGAAAGGCTAAATCTATTAGCCTCTGATGTTCAGAACCACAACGCCAGCCGATCGTCTGAGCACTGTTTCACGAGGATAGATAGACAGCAGTGCTTAAAACGTTTCAAACCTGACATCTGTCACACTGTTGACATCACTACACACAATCTTTTGCATAAACAATTCCGGGACAAAATTTATTTTGGCAGATGGAAGAAGCATCTCGATGATGGCTGACAACTCCCTGTTACTGCACTGACTCTTGAAACTTTGGCATGAGACTTGGTGGAAAGTAAAGAAAAAGAAAGGGTTTATGTAATCATTCTTATTCTTTCTTTTTCTTTGCATATCTCAGTTTGAAAGGAGTTGGACCAAAGTGCAAGGTCATCTATGGTACAATGCCTCAAGAGCAGAAAGGTTAAAGACACTTGCTCAGACAGTGGTAACTCTGCACTGCTGAGATTTGAACTCTCAACCTTCTGAGAACAAAACGTGTTGACAAATTAATGAGGTATTTAATAATTTGTGATCGAATTTTTAGAATAGACTTCAAACTTTAATGAAATTCAGAATCAGTTCCTCATTAAAACGTTTAGCTCTTTTCGACTCTTTGGTATCCGGTGTCACCCAGATTCCTCTTGAGGGTTTTTTTCCTCTTGTCACCATGGGGACATTTTCCTTGCCACTGTCTTGCTCATTAGCGATAAATTTAAATTTCATATCCAGATTTTCTGTACAGCTGAATTAAATTGAATGATGTAACGTGGCCAAACGCTTTTGAAAGACCCTTGAGTGGTGGAACACAGTGCCACTGATTTAGTTCTCCAGATATCCATTCACATTTTAATTGGAGGTGGGCAAAAGACTGCGATAAAAATAGCTGGCAATAGTAAACAAATCCACATTTACTGCAATTTATTAGCTCCTTATCTCAAGCGACTTACAAAAGTGCTTTGAAATCTTTATCAATGATACTGGTTCACTTTGTCATAGACAAGGAGTACCATCAAGTGGAAGTTTAAGTATTTCAGGAATCAGTAGGTCTTTAGTGGTCATTTGAATACAGTCAGTGACTCAGCTGTTTAGGCATCTAGGGGAAGTTCATTCCACCACCTTGGTGCTAGAACAAAGGAGAGTCTTGATGTATGTCTTCCTCATTTATTGAGAGATGCTGGGATCAATTGAGCAGATGATGCTAGAAGATCTGAGGTAGTGTGATACCTTTATTTTTGTCACACATTACACATTACAGCACATTGAAATTCTTTCTTCACATATCCTAGCTGAGGAAGGTGGGGTCAGAGCACAGGGTCTGCCATGATGCAACTCCCCTGGAGCAGAGAGGATTAAGAGCCTTGCTCAAGGGCTCAACAGTGGCAGCTTAGAAGTACTGGGGCTTGAGCCCCGACCTTCTGATCAACAATCCAGGCCCTTAACCACTTGAGCTACTACTGCCCCCTCAAAGTACTTTGAGTTATTTGGTTTTTTAGGGGACTTTCACACTGTCACAGATCTGCCATTATATCTGTCAGCTTGGAATTAGTGACAGCAAGGAATTAGTGTCTCTAATGACCTCAGAAACTACAATGACCTAATAGTTCCTCATGGGCCATTGATTGCTGTTATAGAAAGGACATTAATCAGTTACAGTTACATTATTTACTGTTAATGTCACCCAAATGAGGATGGGTTCCCTACTGAGCCTGGTTCCTCTCAAGGTTTCTTCCTCGTATCATCTCAGGGAGTTTTTCCTTGCCACCGTCCCCACAGGCTTGCAGAGGGAGTGTAGCAATGGGGCGGTTTGGGAGAACTGGTGCTGGAATGGTTGAAAACAGGTCTTGCAGTTGTAGAGCTCAAATGGTGCTCAAGGTCAGACCTGTTTTGCCAGGAGTGAGTTTCAGTAGTCCAGTTTCAAAATGACAAGGGACTAAACAAGCACCTGAGTGGCCTGTGAACAGGTGTTCAGGTGAGGTTCAAGCTCAAGAACACTAAACAGGCAGGTGATGTACAGTCTGATATAAAAAAAACAAGACATAGCTTATGAGTTATTTGCAAAAAAAGAGGGTTTAAACCAGAATTAGCAAACATCAAACAAAGGTTTAGTACATAATACTGGTGCTGAAATAGTGTGTGTGCTAATAGAATCTGGGTGTGTATGAGATATCGGATGACTATGAGCGTGGATTGCAGGTGTTGTAGTCTGGTGTGTCCATATTTGTTTATGGGGCTCAAGTGTGGTAGCTCTGGGTTGTTGATCAGGGTTCAAGCCCCAGCACTCCTGTCACCATTGGGTGGGCCCTTGAGCAAGGCCTCCAACCCCCCTGCTTCAGGGGGTTTAGTGTGGAAAATGGTGTCTGATTCTGGCATTAACATGACAAAATGGTAGCAATGGGAAAAAAACAAAGAAACAAAAGTGGAAAAAAATGAGGACAGGAGTAATTTATCAATAAAATGATAAAATTATCCAACAGCTAAACTTGTAAAACCTTATTAACATCATTTGTTCTCAACTAGAGTCTCTCTGGAACTTTATGGAAGCTTTCTATTTAATGTGACTCAAAAAGATAGCAAGACATGTGACCCATTAACTTCAGGATAAATTAGGACCGCTTAGATGTCTAGCACTAGCACACCATTTTCCTCTCTTGATACTCATTATTTGTGCAAAGAGCAGAGTGACCTGATCCATCTCTAAACTACTCCATAAACACTTGAGTTGATCTGACATCAAGGCTTAGCTGATATTATCTGAATAATGTTAGCCGCTAAACAATGCGCCCACACAGGCAGATTAGCAAAGCTAGCAGAGCTAAGGCATGTGTGTTTGAGTGTGATCACGGGAGATTAATTAGTGTATTTGTTCCTGCAAAGTAATTGACAGACAGTGTTTTGAAGGTGAGAATTTTAATCAAAGTGGCTAAATGTCACACTGTTTAGAGAGTACTTACATTTTACAAAGTGAAAACAACATGCAGGATGACAGGAAGCTCTGATTAAGCTGCGAAGATGGTGGGGAGAAAAAAACACAATCATCAATCTTAAAAAATATGTTACTAAGAAAGCAGAAAAGTGTAAAGTTCTCAGTCTGGGCATGACGGATAACTTACAAGTTTAGCTCTGACTGTTTAGCTCTGACACTGGAGGGTTGTTGAATTTATTTAATTCAAATTCGTACTTCGATTAAATTGAGTAAAATGAACACGGTTAGTATTCATTCATCCAGCATGATGTAAGAGTGGATTTTTGAATAAAATCAAACCCTGAGATCAGAATTAAACCCACAACTCTGGTGTTTTGTAACAGACACTACATCACCACTGCACTATTCCACCATTGATGATTTAATCCTCTAACTGTGACACTGTAGTTATCCTGTATTTCCCATCAGCACCAACATCCTCCTGAGATTTCACACTCAAACTGCCTTACCTTAATGCTAACTGAACTGATCACGCTCACTCTACATCATTCACCGAGGTCTCCTCGTGGTCCAGCAGCAGGATCCTGTGCTCTCGTTGCTCTGGCCCGGGTCCGATTCCCGGACAGAGAGCTAAAGAGTTAACTCTCAAGCCTTGATAAAACAGGAGGGTTGGGAAGGAATCCGGAAGGGAATCTGGCGTAAATCCTGTGCCAGAATCAAAAATATACGGACTAAATGATAATCTGTGGAGACTACGAACAGGCAGAAGTGGAAAAAAACAGGAAGTTTAGTGTAAATAATCACAAAAAACATGTTAAGTAAACTATATGTAATATTTTTGTCTTCAATCTGATTGAGCACATATTATTTTTTATTATTGAATTAGAAGTCTGTTGCATTTTAAAATCATATTTCTTGCTCAGATTAAAGTGAAGCGAAGTCTTCATGCATATGTGGGTGTGTGTGGGTGTGTGATCATTTCACTCTGCTTTGTCTAGCACACAGGTTTATCTCAGGATTCACCTCCATCCACCAAATCCAACCCAACTAAACAGAATTAAGCCTCTGGAAGCAGTCTGGTGTTCCTGCTGATGGCTCCTGATGTGCTCCTCACACTGTGCTACTTCAGGTAATACATGCCCTTTACTAACACATGGAGCAAACCTGGAGAAAATGCAAGCAACAACACAGCGGTTTCTTTTTCTTTTTTCTTCTTCTAACATTTTACTTTTTCACTTCACTTCTTACTTTTCTACAAATGTCACCTCATAGTTTTTTTTATTCTTCATCTATCCTAGTGATTTGTCAATGTCTATTTATTAAATAATCAATTTATACTTTTTTTTTAAATATTTGTTTTTAGAAAAAGAATGTTCCAGTGCATTGAAAGGATTTTGCAAGTAAGAGTTAAAAAACAAAACAAAACAAAAACAAAATGGCCGCCTCCTTGATCAGCTTCGTGGGTAGTAAACACAGCCACTAAACCAGCATTCGTTGCACTCTAAAGTTCATTGTGTACTATAATTTAGAGTACAGTTTTTTAAAAATATTTTTTTAGAAAGAGAAAGTTCCAGTGCATTGAAAGGATTTTGCAATCGAGAGTTAAAAACAAAACAAAAACAAAATGGCTGCCTCCTTGATCAGCTTCGTGGGTAGTAAACTAGAGAGCTAATTGAGACACAGCCACTAAGTGAGCATTTGTTGTACTCTAAAGTTCATCCAGGTCCAGGTTCGAGCCCCGCACAGGGCAGGGGGTGCCCGGATGTGACAGAATGACTGACCAAGACAGGTACACAAGGATCCCAAGGATATTACACATTTTGCCACAAAGAAGTCGGTACGTCTTTTATACCCGGCTATAAAATCACTATTCTGGAGAAACTGATGAGGTTTTCTTCGAGGGTGGGAAACTCTGGAGAGCTCAGCCACTCTTTTAACTCTAAATGCAACAGAAGGATTTCAATGTTAAACACCGAGCTTTGTAACACACCCAGTCTGGAGCACTGGCTCTAATTGAAGTAGGCAGCGCTGTATTCATTACCACAGAGATGATTCTCCAAACCTCAATTTCAACCCACTAAGTGTCAGCCAAATATTTGCCCTTTTTTTCCAATACGGATTTGCCTCGCAACCAGATGTCACTATCCAGCCATCTGTAGAAAGGTAAAAGAGAGATCAAGTGTGAAGCAAGAGGCAGCGAGGCCATCTTTACAGGCTTCACTTCCAAAAATAGGGGAAAAAATGCACCTCTAATGCGTTAGTACGTCATGCACACCACTTCAGAATTTGAGAAGCGAGTAAAAACCCCTCATTAGTGACTGAATGCTGGTGAAATATTGTTGTCATACTGTCAGATTGTCAGATTCACCAGCACAATGTGACGACTTGGTGTTTAAATGTGTCTCAGGAAAAAATTACTGCCTGCTGAAGAGTGTAGGGCAAATGAACAAAAGTGCATGAGTGAATTATTACAGCTCCATCTTTGCTAACAAGGGCCATGTCCAGACCGCTAGCAGACACCGGAATCCTAGATAATGCAAAAAAATAAAATGTTCTGGTAATTCGGGGTCATATTTCTCTCTCATGAAAGTCTGTGATTTATTGGCGTTACATTTTGCCCTGTTTAAAAAAAATGTTTGCTTGTCTTAAGAGAAAGAAGAAGACCTTGATTTGAATTTCAATTATAAATTTATTTGTATAGCACTTTTAACAATGGACATTTTCTCAAAGCAGCAGTACAGAACTTAGAAGAAATATACAAGAAAAAGTTCAAGATTAATATTAGACTGATATTGATGATACTGATTATAAATTATTATAAACACTGGGAGTGTGATTATAAATGATTCTAAACACCAGAGAGTGTGATTATAAATGATTATAAACACTGGAGAGTGTGATTATAAATAATTATAAACACTGGAGAGTGTGATTATAAATGATTATAAACACTGGAGAGTGTGATTATAAATGATTATAAACACTGGAGAGTGTGATTATAAATGATTATAAACACTGGGAGTGTGATTATAAATGATTCTAAACAACAGAGAGTGTGATTATAAATGATTATAAACACTGGAGAGTGTGATTATAAATGATTATAAACACTGGAGAGTGTGATTATAAATGATTATAAACACTGGGAGTGTGATTATAAATGATTCTAAACACCAGAGAGTGTGATTATAAATGATTCTAAACACTGGAGAGTGTGATTATAAATGATTATAAACACTGGAGAGTGTGATTATAAATTATTATAAACACTGGGAGTGTGATTATAAATGATTCTAAACAACAGAGAGTGTGATTATAAATGATTATAAACACTGGAGAGTGTGATTATAAATGATTCTAAACACCAGAGAGTGTGATTATAAATGATTATAAACACTGGAGAGTGTGATTATAAATAATTATAAACACTGGAGAGTGTGATTATAAATGATTATAAACACTGGAGAGTGTGATTATAAATGATTATAAACACTGGAGAGTGTGATTATAAATTATTATAAACACTGGGAGTGTGATTATAAATGATTCTAAACACCAGAGAGTGTGATTATAAATGATTATAAACACTGGAGAGTGTGATTATAAATGATTCTAAACACTGGAGAGTGTGATTATAAATAATTATAAACACTGGAGAGTGTGATTATAAATAATTATAAACACTGGAGAGTGTGATTATAAATTATTATAAACACTGGAGAGTGTGATTATAAATGATTCTAAACACTGGAGAGTGTGATTATAAATGATTATAAACACTGGAGAGTGTGATTATAAATTATTATAAACACTGGGAGTGTGATTATAAATGATTCTAAACACCAGAGAGTGTGATTATAAATAATTATAAACACTGGAGAGTGTGATTATAAATGATAATAAACACCAGTGAGTATAGTTATAAATGATTATAAACACTGGCGAGTGTGATTGTAAATGATAATAAACACCAGTGAGTATAGTTATAAATGATTACAAACACCAGAGAGTGTGATTAAGGAATATCTTGAGAAAATCTCTGTGTTAATGCAGGGCTAGTGTGCTAGGCATGTGTGTTAGAAGTCACTAATACTAATCAATCATCAACAACAAACAATTCAGATGTCATCGCCAACATCTGGCTGGTTGGCCATATTGTTTACAGAACTCTGTATTTTCTACATGTTTAATCACCAGATCTGGGTTTAGAACATTGATCACATCCTTCAACAGCTCAGAGGAGCCAAACAACACCATCGATAAATCATCAGTAGAGCATTTCCGCACCACTTTCATGCAGTTTCAGGCGGTTGGGTCACAAATCCATAGAGCCAACAGAAATTTCATGCATCGTAGCTTTGGATGTAATTACTTCCACCTTTCTGATAAAGGACTGACTTTAATAAGAAAAAAAAAAGTTCTGATTTTTCTATCCAATTTCCAAGTACTTCTTCACCTGTATTTAAAATTGTATTGAAATTGTTAATAATTAATTAATTAAAAATATTTTTTTTCTATCCTTGTATGATTATGAGACTATTGAGCAAATAGTTTATACTTTCTAAAGGTTTAGAACTTTTCCCAGTCAGAAGCCGTGGGTGGATAAGACCATCCGCGACGCTCTGAGATCTCGTGTCACTGCCTATAACGCGGGACTTGCGTTGGGTGACATAGACTCGTACAAGGCCGTGTCATACAACGTTTGGAAAGCGGTGAAGGAAGTGAAGCAGCGCTCTGGGAGGAAACTAGAGTCACAGCTCCAACAGAGTGACTCTAGGAGCCTGCAGCAGGGGCTAAGGACAACAACTGGCTTCCGGTAAAACATCCGGTATGATGAATGCGGATGGGTCTCTGGCAGACGAGCTGAACACCTTCTACGCTCACTTCGAGGCTGCAGCTAACAATGCTAATGTTAAAGTTAACACTAAAGCTATTGCTAATGGCTGCAGACAGTAAGACAATGCCAACAGCGGAAACGCGTTCATCATCTCTGTGCATGACGTGAGGAGAGCCTTCAGGAGAGTGAACACCAGGAAAGCAGCAGGACCAGACGGAATCTCAGGTCGAGTCCTCAGAGCCTGCGCTGACTAGCTAGCACCCGTGCTCACAGAAATATTCAACCTCTCCTTAATCCAGTCGGTAATCCCCACATGCTTTAAAGAGTCCATCATTGTTCCTGTCCCAAAGAAACCCCAACCTGCTTCCCTCAATGACTACTGCCCTGTAGCCCTGACCTCA
>NC_080723.1:22035010-22075299 GCF_019097595.1 Hemibagrus wyckioides
TGTTAGCGAAACTCTAGACAGTTCCCTCACAACACAATGACGATGTTTCTGTTGAAATAAATTTAAATTGTGTTTGAATTAGCTGAATTTTTGGTTTGAATTTGTATAGAAGAAGAAAAAAAAGAAAGAAAGAAAGAAAGAAAGAAAGAAAGAAAGAAAGAAAGAAAGAAAGAAAGAAAGAAAGAAAGAGAAAATGTCCGAAATAATTCAAACTTAAGTGATGAAACACTTTGATAAGTTTCGGAGTTTCACTGTTAGCAAAACTCTAGACAATTTATTCACAATTTATTATTTTAAAAAATAATTATACTGTGTTTGAATTGGATACAAAGAACCTTTTCCATGGGCTCTTCAAATTGGTTCTATATAAAGAAGCATTTTGGGCTTCCCATACACTCTGAAAAATAAAGGTTCTTGGTCAGGGTGGACGGTTCTATGAAGAACCTTCAACATCCAGGGAACGTTTCCATGGCACAAGAGATTCTTTGTAGTGAAAAAAGGTTCTTTAGACTATAACAATGTTCGTTAGGACACCAAGAAAAAAAAGGGGTTTCTTTAATAACCATCTACTGAAAGGTTCTTTGGGGAACCTTAAAAAACAGGAACCGTCTGTTTTTGGATTCTACTCTTTTAAAATAAATGGGTCTGTGTTAAAGCTAAAATGATTCTTTCACCTGCTTTATATACTGTGCACTCGTACAAAACAAATGGTTCTTGGTCAGGGTGGACGGTTCTATGGAGAATCTTTAACATCAGTAGAGCTTTTCCATTATACAAGAAGTTCTTTATAGTGAAAAAAATGGTTCTTTAGGGTACTAAGTAAAAAAAAGAATTATTTCCTAAAAGGTTCTTCAGGGAACCAAAAAAGGTTCTTTTTTTAAAAACATCTTTATTTTTTTTAAATAGTGTACCATATATGAAGCAAATGTTAGAAGGTTCTATATACTGTAGAATCATTCTGTTTTGAGTTGTAACATAAATTATATATTTTTTTTCCATGTCCAGGATGTCTCCAGTGTCTCTGCATGCACGTGTAATATGTCAATGTATTAAGAGCTGAACAAATTAATGTTAAATTCATTCGCCCGGTTCTCAGGAAAGCAGAAGCAGCGATGTTCTTCGTAGTCTCGTGTTTTGATTGGCCAGAACCCCAAAGGACTAGAGAACAAAGTGGAAACTAATCTAACACAGCAATGATCATGTTAAGGGAGTTTCATAAATATATATATATATATATATATATATATATATATATATATATATATATATATATATATATATATATATATATATATATGATCATGCAGTTTCAAATCACATCGAGTTTCGATGATGCAAACATGTCAGAAATGCAAAGTTGTCACATGGAAAAGCCTGGCTAGCATCTCCGCTTCCTCTTCCTGTGTTTCCGAGTGAGCTGATTACGAGTCGTGTTCACAGGAGAGTTCTACAAAGGATTTAGCCTGCATCTTATTTTGCCTCGTCCTATCAGTTAATTAAGTGTTGAATGTAAATACAGTACAGCGGTGAAGGGATTAAAAAGCTCTGCTAAAGAAAAGTCAGTGAGGACGTGCAGAATACAAGCGTCCTAACTAAAGAGTTTCAGAAAGGAAGTGTGAAAATATAGACGGCTAATATCACGAATGAACAAAGAAGTGAGAGTCATATGAGTTACCATGTCTTCGAAGGGGGGAAAAAAAGTTACAGCTGATTGCTTAGCAACAGACAACCAATCAGAAACTGAGCAGCGCGTAAAAACCTTAAATCATTTGAAAAACAGGACGTAGTGACACTTAAACACGTAAAAACGGCTCGGTAGATATAGTCAGGAGGCGAAACACTGAACATCACAGAAGTGCACGCCGTAGCGAGGGGGAAACACGTCACACTTTTGGATATCAAAGAACGAACGAACGACTGATCAACTACACAACAAACTAAAACAGAGCAACAAAGATGCTGAAGCTGTGAAAGATAACAGAAGCTGCTCGGGTGCAGAAGCACAGACCTGAACTTTTCTCCTCACTGATAAAAGTGAAAGCGTGAGACGAGTCGTTATTTAAAGCGATCACGCTGGATTTATCCAATCAGAACTGTTGATACATGAATATGCAAATCAGCAGAAGGTGAAGGCGGGGTTTAGGAATGTAGAGTGTGAAACAAGGGCAGATTGTGAAGAGTCAGGATTCAGTGTTATCCCCAGGGAAAGGAGGAGCAGTGTGAAACCTCTAACTACATAAACCCAGGATAATGTTTACTCACAGTTTACATTCAGAAAGGGAAGTATGTCACATGTATATTGAAATATGATTAACAATAAAAATGATATTCCTATCTGAGCTCATGTCTGCTCTCTAACCCCAATTGTCATGACAGGTTTTTGGATATTGAACTCGGTGAAGGAAGATGGGAATGTCTCCTGTGTTGGTTCACAAATTATGTACCAGCTAAAGTTACAAGAGTAACCTTCTTAGCTATTCCTCTCTCTCTCTCTCTCTCTCTCTTTCTCTCAAGCCTTCTCTGAGTCTAATTCATCTTCTTGTCAGCTCAATCCGGCACTAAACCCAGCACTCATAAAGTGCCTTCCTGACATCTCTGCCCTATCTGTCATTTCATTAATGTGTCACTTGTCCCTGGAAATGTTCCTTCTGCTCTTGAAGTTGAAACTGTCATCGCCATTCTTAAGAAATCTTTCACAGTCGCTGCTTCATTGGACATTTATCAACATCTCAATTCTCTGCTTTAGCTGAAGTGTAAGAAAAAGAAAAAAGAATTGTGATCTTTTGCCAGACAATTCCATCTTATTTACTGATCCATTGATTCACTGATTCATTCATTCATTTTTATCCTCATCAGGGTCATTAGTAAATCTGGACTCTAACACATAACACTGTTCCCAGTCCAACAGAAATCACCCTGAAAGGGATGCAAGGCTTCCACTTTTCCTTAAATCATACTCCTCCTACATAATACTCATCTTCCCTGCACACATCTTTATCTTCACCCTTTAGTGCTCATTTTTTACGCTTTATCATTGATGTTGCTCTACAGGTATAACATTCCCATCACCCTGACAACTACAGTTATGCTCATATTATGCAATATTATGTATAGCCCCCTTAAGCATCACTGATGGCATGCAGTCTTTTGTAATAATTGTGCATGAGGTCCTTAATGAGGTTCTCTCAGGTGGTATAGCTGCCCATTGTTCTTGGCAAACTGCCTCCAGTTCCTGTAAATTGTTTGGTTGTCTTGCACAAACTGCATGTTTGAGATCTCCCCAAAGTGGCTCAATGATATTGAGATCAGGAGATTGTGATGGCCACTCTATAACCTTCACCTTTTTTTGCTGTAGCCATTGAAGGGTCAACTTGGCCTTGTGCTTTGACGGATCATTGTCATGCTGGAACATCCAAGAGCATCCCATGTGCAGCTTTCGTGCTGTAGAATGCAATGTATTTTCTGATAACATGCTGCATTCATCTTGTCATCAATTTTGACTGACCTCCCTGTGCCACTGGAGCTCACACAGCCCCAAAACACAAGAAATCCACCCGCAGGCTTTACAATGGTGCTGGTGTACTTTTCACTGTAGGCCTTGTTGACTCCTCTCCAAACATAGTGTTTATGGTTGTGACTATAAAGTTCAATTTTGGTCTCATCACTCCAAATGACTCTGCTCCAGAAGCTGTGAGGTGTGTCTAGGTGCTGTCTGGCCTACTGAAAGCGGGCCTTTTTGTGTCATGGGCACAGTAACGGCTTTCTCCTGGTAACTCCACCATAAAGGTCATTTATGTTCATGTACCTCCTTATTGTGTTCCTTGAAACAACAAAACCACTTTTGTTCCAGAGCAGCCTGTATTTCTTTCGAAGTTGTTTGTGGGTTTTTCTTTGCGTCCTGAACAATTCTTCAGGCATTAGTGGGTGAAATCTTTTTTGGTCTACCTGACCGTGGCTTAGTATCAACAGAACCGCTTAATTTCCACCTCTTTATCAGAGTTTGAACAGTACTGACTGGAATTATCAACTGTTGAGATATCCTTTTCCTGCTTTATAAAGTTCAGCAGCCTTATTACGCAGGTCCATTGGCAGTTCTTTGGTCTTCCCCATGCTGCTGCATCCAGCCAAGTCAGTGCATCACTCTCATGAGCTGAGAAACTCACTGACTATTTATACACAGACACTAATTACAATTACAGTGAGTCACAGGTATGGAAACTTCCCTTTAAACCTCTGTGTGTCAATCTGTGTGTTTAGAATATGGCCAAACTTTTGGAATATGGAAACATATGACCAGGGTTTTTTGGGTGATTTCAGTTAGCATTAGGTTTTAAAAAGAAGTCAAACAACAATCTTTTGCGTTATCAGTCATATTTTCCAAACAGTGTTTTCAAGATTCTTTCAGGGTATGCAAACTTTTGAGCACAACTGTATGTCCAGATGTGTACGGAAGCACTGAGCAAAATCTAACACTTTCTACTTCTGGTTTGTGTCTCCATCCAAAAATCCATTATAGAAGAAGAACATCTGTGTCTATTCACTCACTTCACACACTCACACTCCCTCATATCTCATTTTGCATAACTACACAAAAATCAATAGCACGATTCGGCTTGTTGCTCCTTGAAGACACACAACCATGTGATCAGGAACCACAGAATCCAATCCTCTAACACACCTTGCCTTATAGACTGCTCTGATTTCCTGTTCTGTGTATACGACCCGCACCGCCTCAGCCTTTCCTATCGAACGGGAATCCTCAGAGACCGTTATTCGCCTCCCTAAACGAACGCCAGCAGCCTGTGGATTACAGGAGAGACAAGGCAATTTAGTGGGACGATTAAGAAGTCTCAGCAGGATGTCTGCCACCATGATAGAAAACAAAGCAAAAAAGAAATGTGTACACAAGAAAGAAGGCTGAGGATTTATTATTTATTTACTCTTTTATTTTAATGAGATTAATAAAATCTTAGTAACTCAACTCTTCAGTAATGAGGGAAAATCTCTATTTTTATCATTCATTTAATCCTATTTAATTTCATCCCATATTCATGACTGCTATATGACGTCGCTACACCAACCAGGCATAACATTATGACCACCTGACTGATATTGGTGTTGGTCCCCTTTTTGCTGCTAAAACAGCCCTGACCTGTCCTGCACTGTGTATTCTGACCCCTTTCTATCAGAACCAGCATTAACTTCTTCAGCAGTTTGAGCAACAGTAGTTCGTCTGTTGGATCGGATCACACGGTCCAGCCTTCACTCCCCACGTGCATCAATGAGCCTCGACCGCCCATGACCCTGTCACTGGTTCACCACTGTTCCTTCCTTGGACCACTTTTGATAGATACTGACCACTGCAGACCGGGAACACCCCACAAGAGCTGCAGTTTTGGAGATGCTCTGATCCAGTGGTCTAGCCATCACAATTTGGCCCTTCATCAAACTCCTTACACTTGTCCATTTTTCCTGCTTCTAACACATCAACTTTGAGGACAAAATGTTGACTTGCTCCCTAATATATCCCACCCACTAACAGGTGCCATGATGAGGAGATCATCAGTCTTATTCCCTTCACCTGCTAGTGGTCAGAATGTTACCCCTGATCGGTGTAGACTGATATAGTTATCAAAGAATAATCAATTAAAAATCCTAACAGAGAACTTCAACACACGGACCCCAAGAAGAGAACTAAAATCACACAAACACGCGCACACACACACACACACACATAGAGACACACTTACATAGACACAAACACACACACATGGACGTAAAAACACACACACACACTCTTCAGTCATTTAAATGTTCTACTCCAACAGTAATTAGCTATTAGCGTTGTGTTTGAGGTTTTCTCACTGTAGCTAATGTCAGAGTTGAGAGATAATCTGTTGTTATTAATGAGCAGAGCTAATGTTTTCATGTCTTTCTTGGTGAAAGCAGCACTACTTTACATCCAGGAACCACACTCACTGTTAGATTTGATTCTTCTCTGCATCTTTCCGTTCTTTAAAAGTTTTCTGCTTTAACTCGAAGCTAAACATTTCAAGCTGTTCTACTTTGTTTAAATGATAACTGTGGTAAAAAAAAATAATCAGTCTTTCACTCGAGTGAAGAATCCGGATGCTTTCGCCAAAACTCTGGCTACTAATTAAGGATCTGAGACGTAGCAGATGGTACGATGCTGCTTTCAGAAGTTTTTCCCTTCACGCGGAAACCGAGTTGAAACACGAGTCCTCATTACACCTGTGGATTTATCTCGGCGCAACAACAGCAACGCCTCCAGGATGGCTTCGTTGTGTGTAATGTGCTGAAAACAAATGTAACTTATTATCATATAGAGTGCTTTTTACTGCGTGTACGCACTTTCTTCCATCTACATTTGTTTCGTTAATTAGCCGCATATTCAAATGCCGTCCCGCTCATCTGCATCGGAAAGCTGGAGGTGGGAATATAACCCGGGATCTGGTGCCGCGAGGGTAATCTAATCCTTAAATGGCGAATGAGAACTTGAAGAAGTTCAGTAGCTGAAGTCTGTTTGCTCTTTAGTTAAAATAAAAACATAATTCAATTCAATTGTATGTGTGTAGCATTTTTAATAATGGGCAATATAGTAGATCAGGAAATTAATGGAACTTCCTGAGATATGATATACAGTGGCAACTGGTGCTTTTTGTTGGGGGGGGGGGGGGGTACTAGAACTGTAAATAGCCATTTATCAGGTGATTATGTATCATTACTGCTAAGAAAAAATATTGAAAATGTTATTGTTTAAGTCAACTGTTAATGCATGCACTAAATTTACTATCAATCAGTGACTTTGAGTTCAATGTGGGTTTATTATAAGTAATGAAGTAATGAAGGTAATCATTAAAACACACACACACACACACACACACACACACACTGGAAAGTTGCCTAATCACTTGACCGCTGCTGAATTTGCAAATTGGGTCGATCTGCTCCAAGCTCCTCAAATCTTTTCTTCATCCGAAACTCCTTGCGAAAGGATATTTTTGTAAAGATAGAACCGCATTTTCTTTCATCTTGAAATATTTAGTTTGCTTCCACATTAATCAGTCACCTCTCCGTTATCTGACCATCTGCTGAGCGGTAATGAGACTCGTTGAGAATGGTCCAATCACATGAGGCCAAGTAATATAAAAATAATATTGATTCGCTAACAACAAAAGTGGGCAGGTTGAAACAAGCCAATCAGAGCTCAGCCTCAAGTCACATGCTTTTCAAAAGTTTACATAACCACACACACACTCGTTTGTCCGGCACCTTGCACACACACACACACACTTAAAATCAATGATAATATGACTAACAAAGGAATAGTACGACTAAATGATCGTTATTAAAATATATAATTATTGTTAATGTGTTAAAGTAGCATTCTTCCCTGGCTAACTTTAAAGGGGTGGCACCCCAGCGCCCCCTACTGACCAGCAGCCACTGACGATATATATAGTATAAAATGTTTACAATTTATTTGCACTATATATATATATATATATATATATATATATATATATATATATATATATATATATATATATATATATATATATATATATATGTTTACAAACATATATGTTAATAGATACCTGTTTTTTACAGTTTCCATTTTGTTTTGTTGCACATGTTTTTTGGCACTATGTGTCCTGTCTGTTGTTTTTTTGTACTTTCTGCACTGTCTTGTCTTTGCAGTGGTTGCACTTTATGTAGCTAGGACAAACTTTCTGTCCCTAGCTCTGTGTTGTTGTTTCTATTTTGTAATTATACGTTGTCTGTGTAGCACCAGGGTCCTGGAGAAATGTTTCATTTCATTATGTACTGCGTCAGCTATATATGGTTGAAATGACAATAAAAGCTTCTTGACTTGACTTGAGACGAAAAACTCAAAAGGGAACCTCAACTGACTCCAGAGAGTGTGATTATAAATCAGTTCCCTTCTATAACAGCATATTTGTAATGATCGGGGACGGACACCGCCGATGACGGGGATTGAATCCGGAGCTCGGCCGTAAGCTCGATCGCCTGCAGTAGTAGAGCAGGTCCAAACGTACGGACTGAGAACGTTCACTGCTTTTATTTAACAAAACAAAACTAACACAACTTACAATAAAAATAACATAAACAAACCAAAACTATGACATGGAAACTTAGATAACCTCAACAAAATATGACTATACCATAAAAACCTGGAAAACACGACGTCCAGCCTTACATGGACAAAGTCAACAGATATAAATATAATGACTGATCCTGACCCTGACCACAAGACAGATATATAGAGCAGCACATCAAGGGAAATCAAGGGACAGGTGAGAAAGCGGGAAAACACATTAGTAATAGTTGTGGCACCGCCCACATGGGAATAACACAGTGATATATAAATAAACCACTTTCCAGGACCTCCTGGTGGTCTCGCAAGGAACTGTCCCAGAAACTATTTACAGTATTATACAGACAAAAAATGCAAAAAGTGTATCATTCTTCATTCTAGCATTAAGTTTTAAATTTAGTCTATTGAGAACCTACTGATTACTGAGTTAACAGGATTGAGTTAACAGGATTTAACAGGATTGGAGTGATTTGACATGGATTTGTCTGATCTTCAAGTCTGATTACTCGAACCCTATGTTTCCAAAAATTCCTAATACCTGATATTTCCAGATATTTTGTTTGTTTTTTTGTGACTTCTGAGCTCAGGGACAACTTACTTATTTTCAATAACCTCTTTATTGGGGTTGAGGTGGAGGCCTAAACCCAGGAATCCTGGGCAAGAGGTGGGAACACAGCCTAGATGGGACTCCATCTTTTGGACCAAAAATCCATTAAAATGGATCTACTAATTATATCTTGCACAAGATTTCCAGACTCTTTGCTCAAGGGCCCAATAGGGGAAGCTTGGCAGTGCTAGGGCTTGAACCCCCGATCACCAGCCCAGGGCCTTAACCACTTGAGCCACCACTACCCTAGAAGCCCATAAGACAATATCAGCTAAACTGTGCATCATGTCCTTTCCAGGCTTTCGTACCATGTGCCAGATGTAGATCCATTGAGCACGGTGATGATGATCATAATCATCAGCATCATCCCATTTTAATAATACTTTAAATTAATGGTCTGCTTAAACACCAACAAGAACCCTGATCCATCCAGATGAGAAGATCCCCAGAGTGAGACAGTTATCAGTCCCTGATCATTTTCCTAAACAATGTTTGCATCATGGTTCCTCTACTTCACATCTAAGAGACTTCTGAATCTCATGCGTCACCCTGTGATTAAACATGCATTGGTGGACTGCCATGAAACGCAGCACGGCCGCAGTATAACATACGCATGCGGCTTTCCTTTCCACCAGGAATGACATTGGTGCATTGATGTCAGTGTTGACATTTCTTTGTCTCGACTTTAAAGGTTGGGACTGAAAAACTAAAACAGAGGGTTTTTTTTAAGGACCAGGAGAACTAGCTAGGATACAAATCCAGAATTGTAGGATCAACATGTACATTCAACAATCTGCTGTAAACATCTTTAAAGACACAATACAGGCTGTACAAATGTAGTAAAAATAATTTTTGCTGTTAACCTGTGCATCATCATTATCATTAGCAGTAATATGCTGTAACCAAATTAACTCTGTTACATTTAGATATCATGTTTTGCCTCACCATTAGGGGCGCTAAGCTAATATTTAGATGGCTATGCATTCAATTAGAGGGCAGCGCAGTGGCTTAGTGGTTAGCACTGTTGCCTCACAGCAAGAAGGTCCTGGGTCCGAATCCCAGGTTCGAACAGGCAGGGGCCTTTCTGTGTGGAGTTTGGGGGTACTCCAGTTTCCTCCAACAGTACAAAACTATGTACATTAGGTTGATTGGTAATTCTAAATTGCCCATAGGAGTGAGTGTGTATGTGGTTGTCTGTCTATATGTGATGGACAGGTGACCTGGCCAGGGTGTACCCTTGCCTTTCACCCAATGTGTGCTGGGATAGGCTCCAGCAGACCCCCGTGACCCTAATTAGGAATAAAGTGGGTATAGAAAATGGATGGATATATTAAATTAGATGGCATGGAGTTTCAGGAGATGAAGCAATGGTTTTCTCAGGCTGGAATGTTGGAAGCTGATGACCCTAAGATTAAGGAATAGTTTCCAGGTGTCAATCTATAGAATTTTTATGTTTAATAGACTCTTAAGATCATGAAGAGGAATGTGGAGATGTAGCCAACATGGCCTACTGAGTTTGTGAGCTTTTAGCGTGTTAAGCACATGCTCATATGCCGTGGCTTCTCACGTGTGCTACAGGGAAGTTTTGTGGATATCCCTATTTTGGATAGCTATTATCGTTTTTCTTGTTCACCTGTAACTTTGTCACATAAACGGATGTCATCGGCGATCCTCATTATCTTCACTATCATCATCATTCAGCTACGTTTGTTTCATTTACAACGTACTTGCATTACCTGGTCTAAAGACATATAACCCATTGACATTTATTCTTTCATCTGTAGTGGTTTATTGTTATTCTTATTTTCATTGATTTTTCTTTTGTTTATTGTGTGCATTGTAAGTATTCATTCATCTATGTGAGGTAAACGGCATTCATATAAAGTGTATACAATCTTTCTGGAGTTTTTTAGTTTAAACCATTTATGATTAATTTTATCATACTTCTAGTATTGATCAAGTATTAATCAAGTTCAAGTATTAATCATATGAAAGAATTTTCTTGGATCCCCCTTTAAGATCACAAAATTACGGACTTCTAGTAGTTCCCAGAATATTAAAGTCCACAAAAGGGGGTAGAGCGTTTTCGTATTTAGCTCCTAAACTTTGGAATAGTCTTCCTGACAGTGTTCGGGGCTCAGACACAGTCTCCCAGTTCAAACATAGACTAAAGACTTATCTCTTTAGCCTGGCATACATCTAACACTTCCCATAACCTTATTCTCCAGTACATCTGATTAAATGCACATTATCATCTAGTACTGCTAATATTATGAACAGCAGCTACGCTAATGCTGTTCCATTGTTTCCCTTCTTCTACCCATCCCGAGGCATACAGAGACTGTGCCGGCTCCAGTGGCATCCGGAGATGGACCAGCTCCAGCCGGGTTCTGCTTTGTGAGGATTGGGATATTCAAAGCAGCGCTGTGGACAACAACCTCCTTATTGATTTACATAACATTCTACACATGCTGTATCTGCATCACACAATTGTCACCCAATTGAGGATGGGTTCCCTTTTGAGTCTGGTTCCTCTCAAGGTTTCTTTCTCACCATCTAAGGGAGTTTTTCCTTGCCAGAGTCGCCTCAGTCTTGCTCACTTGGGATAACATCTAGGACTGTCTGTCTGTTTATATGTTTGTTGTTTTCTTATGTTGTTTCTCATGTAAAGCCACTTTGTTGAAAATGCTCTTTGTTAAAAGCACTATACAAATAAAATTGAATTGAATAGAACTTTAGATTTATAACTCAAGCCTAAATTGGGTAGTATAATGCCATAATTAATTCAGTTATATTTCTATATGTAACGTCCGGGTCCCCCGCCCTATGCGGGGCTCGAACCCAGACGCCCATGGTGTGTGCGCGCACGCCAGCACACGGTGTAATGAGACCCATGCGCAGGATTCAGCGAAGCACTGCTTTTATTACATTTAAGACGCGACATAGGGAAACAAACATAACACTAGACATGGCATGGATAACTAAACTAAACAAAACCTAGACCTTAGCTTGGCCATGGAACCTAGCAAACAAAACCCCAACAGAAACCATGGTACAGATAACAATCATGGACAAGGACACAAACACAAGGATCCCTATTTATAGGGGTAGACATTAGGGCTAATGGGATACAGGTGACACAATCAGGATAGGAACAATAGGAAGGGCGTAACAAGACACACAAAGAAGCAGGCTTCCAAGGTTCACCTGCCAGCGCCCTCTCTGGGCCTGGCAGGGAACTGTCCAGCTGTTCCTGACACTATACTTGTTTTGCAGATTAACAAGATTAACCAAATCTTTGATCAGATTAACCAAAACATGGATATAGATTTAAATTCTACTATATATAAATTCTGAATAGTCATTTTAAATGACTAAATTTTTCCCTAGTTGACGGTGGTGAGGAAAAACTCCCCGAGATGACATGAGGAAGAAACCTTGATATACTCAAAAGGGAACCTCATCCTCATCAGGACACTGGAGAGTGTGATAATAAATTATTTCCCTTCTATAACTGTGTACTACATGCATCAAAAGTGCAAATTGTGTAACCAAGAAATGTATTTGTTTTAACACAAAGTCTATCTTGTTGAAATGATCTTCTGTTCACTGATGGAACTGATTGCAGGCCTAAAGCTATTGAATCATAAACCATCTTCATGGTTTCTAAGTGGAACTATCCACAGTAATCTGTTGTATCTTAAAGCTATCCATGTGGGGAAGAAAGGGATCAGGATCACTGCATCACCAGGAGAAGAAATTGTGGTGAGAGAGAGAGGGAGACAGAGAAAGAGAATTAAGTATGCTAATTTATCGCATAATGTTTAAGAAGAATGTACAATGTGTACCGAGTGCAAGCAGGGACTCCATGACAGCATGACTAAAAGCCAGAATGTAACACGGACACAAAGACATCCTGGGAAATAAAGCGTCCAGCCACTCCGCCAAGAAAACTCCTTGAGAAGGTGCTGATGAAAGCCTTTGGCCTGTTCTAACCTCAGTAAGTTTCTCTCTGGAGTCATGTAGGATGAATATGAGGCATTGACCTCCTCTAGAACAGTGCTTGACAGAATACAGCAGATACAGAGATAAAACCTACTGAGTGTTGATATTTTTAGCAATGTAATAATTTAAATATATAAAAAGTAACGTTCTGTATAATTAGAAGATCTCTCTCAAGCTGGATTGTTTATGCTAGCTGTTCCTTGGGGGGAAATGGGTGTCACATCAGTGTTCTGAGGATTGTCTTCAGCAACCTTCAAACGAACAAATGAATGAACAAACGAACGAATGAACGAACGAACAAACAAACAGACAACCTCCACATGAATAAACAAACAACCTCCACATGAATGAATGAACAAGCTAACAACCTCCACATGAATGAATGAACAAGCTAACAACCTCCACATGAATGAATGAACAAGCTAACAACCTCCACATGAATGAATGAACAAGCTAACAACCTCCACATGAATGAATGAACAAGCTAACAACCTCCACATGAATGAATGAACAAGCGAACAACCTCCACATGAATGTACAAACAGCCTCCACATAAACAAATGAGTGAACAAACAACCATTGCATGAATGAACATGCAAACAAACAAATAAACAATCTCAAATGAACAAATAAATGAACAATGTCCACATGAACAAACAAATGAACAAACAACCTCCACATGAACGAACGAACAAACGAACAAACAAATGAACAATGTCCACATAAACAAACAAATGAACAACCTTCACATTAACAAACAAACAATCTCGAAAGAACGAGCAAACTCCAAATGAACAAACGAACATTCTCCAAACTAAGGAATGAACAAGCAAATAAAAAAAAAACAAACAAACAAACAACCTCCACATGAATGAATGAATTAACAACCTCCACATGAATGAACAAACAAACAACCTCCTGATGAACAAATAAACAAAAAACAACCTCCACATGAACGAACAAACAAACCCCACATGAAAGAATGAACAAACAACCTCCACATGAACGAGCAAACAAGCGAACGAACAACTCCAAATGAACAAACGAACATCCTCCACACTAAGGAATGAACAAACAAACAAATGAACAAGCAAACGAATAAATGAATGAACAAACAAACAAACAAATAAATAATCAAATGAACCACCTCCACATGAATGAACGAACAAACAAACAAACGGACGAACGAACAGAACTTTATTCGTCATTCTTCATCCAGACTCCAGCTCCTCCTGCAACGTTCCCAGATGGTCCCAGGCAGACAGTGAGCTATAATCTCTCCATCAGCAGCTCCACCTGGGTCTGCCCCAGGCTCTCCATCCACTGGGACATACCCGATACAGCTGTAGTTGCTGCTGACCCTTAGCGAGGCGTCCTTTAAAAAGCCTCCTCTTGATTCCGAGGAGCAGCAGCTTTATTCTGGGGCTCTCCTGCATTGCTGAGCTCCTCATGGAGACATCTTATTCTAGGTCATATATAGATGAGTTTAATAATAAAGACTGACCGGTGAACATCCAAAAATTGTTCCTGCTTCACCACCACAGACTGGTACAGTGACCGTAGTGATTTATAATTAAATTATAATAATTAAATACTTAATAATTAAATCTTACTAATTGGTCCAAATTATACAGATTTTTTTTTTTTTACCAGTTCAGTCTTTTTTCTATTTCTGTGAAGCTGCTTTAAGACAATGGCTGTTGTTAAAGGAGCTATAAAAATAAAATTGAATTAAATTAAATAGATTTGGAGTTATAGACATCTACCAGCACTTATTATTAGAGCACAAAGGACCATTAGTACAGTTTTACTTTAAACCACAAATGTAATGCGTTTTGAATGTAATCTTCTCTCAGAGCTTAAATATAAATATAATATATAGTCTATCATACACACTCGAGTGAACAAGACCATGACTATCACCTTCTATATGAGCGTCACCTATTTGATCGATTTTAGTCAAAAAGCTCACAGAGGTTACACTCAAGCTGCTCAGTTTGTGAGATGTTTAGTTAAATAATGGAAATAAAATCTGAAAATTGTGGTTTATGTTATGAGTTATTTCTATTTTATTTGTATATTTTTGACGCATCGTACATCAAAATCATGTGTTTTATCTATTCACTGAGATTTGTTATTTTAGCTGGGCAACTTGATGAATAAGAATTAGTGCTGATAAGAAAAGCTGTGAAAGAGTGTTAGTGTGGAGGAATTGTATCAAAAACATTCATTGTGATCACTTTAAAGGGAAAAGCTGGAGATAATGAGCACTTATGAAGGTTAGAAGTACAGTGATCAATCTGCATAAGTGTGTGGTTGAGAGGGAGACTAAAATGTAAATTTAAGGATTAAAAAAAAAAAAAAGCATGGAGTGTCAATATTTATGAGGTTGTAAATATATTATACAGTGGCCAATAAATGCAAAACACAATAACAAATCCAAAAACACAAGGACAATTCATACAAAGCAGAAAAGGTATGTATAGTTTGCGAATGGAATACTTATCGTTGATTAGACGAGACATCTGTCACTCTGGATATACAAGAAGTAGGAAATTGTGTATCTAACTTTATTTCTTATTCATGTGTGGAGTTCTGCCTTCACTTTAAACCATTGTTTTTCAATATCGCAACTTTAAATCTAAGAAAATAAAACACCTCCAAATCATTGAGTTCAGGTGTTGTGTTTCAGCAGTTGGGCTCGGCCCCTTAGTTCCAGTGAAAGGAACTCTTGATGCTTCAGCTTCATACCAAGACATTTTGGACAATTTCATGCTCCCAAGTTTGGGGGAACAGTTTGGGGATGACCCCTTCCTGCTCCAACATGAAGCAAGGTCCATAAAGACATGGATGAGTGAGTTTGGTGTGGAGGAATTTGACTGGCCTGCACAGAGTCCTGACCTCAACACCATAGAACACCTTTGGGATGAATTAGAGTGGAGACTGTGAGCCAGACCTTCTCGTCCAGCATCAGTGCCTGACCTCACAAATGCACTTTCAAAGGAATGGTCGAAAATTCCCATAAACACACTCCTAAACCTTGTGGAAAGCCTTCCCAGAAGAAGCTGTTATAGCTGCAACTCCATATTACATTCATGCGCATGTAAGGGCAGATGTCCTAAAACTTTTGGCAATATAGTGTATATATTTATATTTATAAGAAAATGGAATTCAATCAGCTCTACTTTGAGAAAGGGTGTTCATATGGTGTGATTTTGGATATACTGATAGCGTATCATGGAGTAAAGATTAGTTTGTGATCTCTAAAAACACACCTGAAGAACACAGGAATGTGTGGAAGACCAAACTATTCCAGATTAAAGGATGTAAGGAGCGCTATAAGAGCAGAGCTGTGTTCATACACACACCAATCCACTTTCTACTGCTGCAGCTACTGCTGGACTTCCTGTAGATCCTGAGTGACAGGTGTCTCATCCAATCAGAGGGAAGAATTCCATTCCCAAACTATACCTACCTTTGTCCTCGTGTTTTTAGATTTGTTATTTTTGTTATTTTTGAGCTACTGTATATAAAGATTATGATAGTTTTCTTGAGATTTAGGGACTGTTTAATGAGAAACATTTAGATCAAACCTTATAGAAATGAAAAGTATTTAAAGAAAAAATAAAAACAAAAAGAACCTAATCTCTATCTGCATTTAAAAACGGACTTGTCAGAATTGTGATTATGTAAATGTGAAGTAGCCTTGATGTGTAGGCTTTGTGAAGTGTAGGCTGTGCATGAAGATTACAGAACCTTTGATTCGAGCTGAAATGCCAAACCGTTGATGCTCTATATCTCAAAGCAGCTCTTCACCCACATGGAACCTTAATAATACCGAGACCACAGGCTGCCGATATTAAATCTGGATCTCAGAATAATTACATAACACCTTACGGTCGTGTATAATATCACTTTTTTTACATCTGGTGAGGAAATGCCATTATGAGACAGCAGTTAATTTTTTTTACTGGATTTAATTCATAATCAGAGACAGAATTTGGGACATAATTAAGGAAGAATAAAACACTTGCAGTGGGCTAATAATCAGTGATAAGGGGGTTGGATTATGTTGAATTAGTGTTAGTACTATAACGTTGATGATTTTTCTGTAACAGCATGTCCTGAAGAGTTTGAAGTGTATTTCTCCAACACCACAGCGATTCAGTAATAATTTGAGGCTTTATAGTAATGGAGGCATTATGTTTATAATTTATTCAGCTATTCATATTTCATTCTGTAAGAGATTCTAATAAATCAAGAACTAATGAGCCATAACATTAAAAGCAGCTGCTTAATATTGTGTAGGTTTCCTTGTGCCACCAAAACAGCTCAGAGGCGTCGAGGCACGGACTCCACAAGACCTCTGAAGGTGTGCTGTGGTCTCTGACAATGAGATCAGCAGCAGATCACTCACACTCACTCACTCACACACTCACTCACTCACACACTCACTCACTCACACACTCACTCACTCACACACACTCACACACTCACTCACACACTCACACACTCACTCACTCAGTCACACACTCACTCACACACTCACTCACTCACACACTCACTCACTCACACACTCACTCACTCACACACTCACTCACTCACACACACTCACTCCCACACAGTCACTCACTACCTCACTCACACTCACTCACTCACACACTCACTCACTCGCTCACACAGTCACTCACACACTCACTCATTCACTCACACACTCACTCACACACTCACTCACTCACTCACTCACTCACACACTCACTCACTCACTCACTCACACACTCACTCACTCACTCACTCACTCACACACTCACTCACACACTCACTCACTCACTCACTCACTCACTCACTCACTCACACACTCACTCACTCACACACTAACTCACACTCACTCACACACTCACTCACTCACACTCACTCACACTCACTCACACACTCACACACTCACTCACTCACTCACTCCACATAAGATGATAGATAGGTAAGATGAAGATAGATGGTAAAGAGTAAATGGAAGTAGGTAAATGATGAGTAGATGAAGAAATGAAGATAGATGAAGATAGAAAGTAGATGGTGAAGTGGAGTAGATGAAGTGAAGATGGTAGATGAATGAAGATGAGATGAAGATAGGTGAAGTAGATGAAGAAGGTAGATGATGAGTAGATAGGCCAGATGGCGGGTGATGAGGCCAGATGAAGGTGAGTGAGGTGAGTAGTGAGGATAGGGTGAGGTAGATGAGGTAGGTGGATGAAGGTGATGAAGGTGGGTGGATGAGATGAGGTGAGATGAAGGAGTGGATGGGTGAAGGTGAGTGAAGGTAGATGGTGGGTGGAGTGGCCAGGTGAAGCAGTGGTGGTGCCAGGTAGGTGGTGGTGGTGAAGGTGGTGGGTGGTGAGTGAAGGTGAGTGGTGGGTGGGTGAAGGTGAGGTGGTGGTGGTGGTGAGGTGAGTGAGTGAAGAAGGGTAGGGTGAGTGAAGGTGGTGAGTGGTGAGGTGAGTGAGTGAGGTGGTGAGTGAGCCAGGTGAGGCGGGTGAGCGAGTGGCGAGGTGAGCGGTAGGTGAGTGGCGAGGCGAGTGAGCGACGGCTGAGCGAGTGGTAGGCTGAGCCAGGCGAGCCCAGAGCCAGGACCCAGCCAGCGAGCGAAGCCAGAAGCGAAATGGCGAGCAGAGCCAGGCGCCAAGTGAGATGAATGAGATGAAGATAGATGAGTAGATGAAGATAGATGAGTAGATGAGTAGATGATGAAGATGAGTAGATAGGCGGTAGATGGAGTAGATGAAGGTGGGGCGGTGGAGTGAGTGAAGATAGTAGGAGTAGATGAAGATGAAGTGGGTGAAGGTAGGTGGATGAAGTGAGTGGACCGAAGGCGAGTGAAGGTGGGTGGTGAGTGAGGTAGATGAGTGGATGAAGAGGTAGATGAAGAGTGAGATGAAGATGAGTGGATGGTAGATGGGTGGGTGAAGATGGTGGGTGGTGAAGGTAGGTGAGGTGAGTGAAGATGGTAGGTGAGGGTGAGTAGGTAGTGAGTGGTAGTGAGGGTGAAGGTGAGTGAGGTGAGTGGTGAAGAGGTGAGTGAGCAGTGAAGGTGAAGGTGATGGTGGTGGAGGTAGTGGTGGTGAAGGCAGGTGGGTGAGTGAGTGAGTGGTGGTGAAGGTGGGTGGAGGTGGGTGAGGGGTGGTGGTGAAGGTGGTGGTGGTGGTGAGGTGAGGGGTGGTGAGGTGGAGTGGTGGGTGGTGGTGGGGCAGGTGGGTGGTGGTGAGGTGAGTGAAGGTGGTGGGCCAGGTGGTGGTGGCGTAGTGGTGGTGGTGAGTGGGGAGTGGTGAGCGGGTGAGGCCAGATGTGCGAGGCCAGGCTGAGTGAAGAGGTGGCCAGACGAAAGGCGGTGAGGCTGAGCCGAGCCAGTGAGCAGCGAGTGAAGGCCAGGCCAGTGAGCACCAGCGAGCCAAAAGCGGCGAAGCGTAGCCAGAGCCAGCCAAAATAAAGCGTAAGGCAAGTAAATAAGCAAATAAAATAAATAAATAAATAGCAAATCATCAAATAATAAATAATATAAATAAATAATAAACCAAATAAATAAATAAGTAAATAAATAAATGACAAATAAATAAATAAATAAATAAATAAATAAATAAATAAATAAATAAATACAGCAAATAGACAAAATGAAATAAAATAAATAAATAAGATAATAAATAAATAAATAAAAATAAATAAGGCTAAAATAAATAGAAATAAATAAAAAAATAAATTAATAAATGTAAAATAAATAATAAATAATAAATAAATAAATATAATAAATAAAGTAAATAAATAAATAAAAATAAATGAAATAGAAAAATGAAAGCCAAATGAAATGACAAATAGAAAATGAAATAAATAGAAAAAGTAAGTAAGTAAAATAAATAACGATTGAAATAAATAAATAAATAAAATGAAGTAAAAATGAAAAATGAAGTAAGTAGTAAATGAAAAATGGCGTAGGTAAAAATAAGTAGGTAATGAAGTAATGAGTAAATGAGTAGTAAATAGTAAATGAAAAATAGTAAATAAATGAAATGAGTAGTAGTAAATGAAATAGGGTGACAAGTAGTAGTAGAGTAAACCAGTAAATGAAAGTAAATGAGTGAAGATGAGCCAGTAGCCAGTAGTGAGCCAGGCTAGCCAGGTGGCGTAGTAGTAGGCCAGTGAGTGAAAGAGCCAGCGAAAAATAGTGAAAAATGGCAAATGAAAAATGGCCAAACCAGCAAGCCAAGCCAGCCAAGCCAGCCAAAATAAAAGCTAATAATAACTACAGCCAAGCCAATAAGCCAAATAAATAAATAAATAAATGAAATAAATAAATAAATGATGAAATAAATGGCGTAAAGTAGGTAAAATGGCTGAAATGTAGAAGAAGATGAAGATGGCTGAGTAGGTAGGCGTAGTGAAGATGAGGTAGATGAGTGATGAGGTAGTGAAGTGAGTAGATGGTAGTAGTAGATGAAGATGAGAGTGAGTGAGTAGATGAGTAGGCCAGATGAGTGAGTGGGTGGTGAGTGGTAGTAGTGAAGAGTAGTGAGTGAAGGTAGTGAGTGAGTGAGTGAAGGTGAGTGGGTGAGGTAGGGTGAGATGGTGGTGAGGTAGTGAGTGAAGGTGAGGTGAGTCAGTCGAGTGAGGTGGATGGGTGAAGGCCGGGTGGTGGTGAGTGGGAGGTGGTGAGTGAGGTGGTGGATCAGTGGTGAAGGTGGTGGTGGTGAGTGAGGTGGGTGGTGAAGGTGAGTGAGAGGGTGAAGTGAGTGAGAGGTGGTGGTGGTCGGTGAGTGGGTGAAGGTGGATGGTGGTGAGTAATTTGAGGTGATGAGGTGGTGGTGAAGGGTAGTGAGGTGAGTGAGTGGTGGTGAGGTGAGTGAGGAGTAGGTGGTGAGTAGGCGAAATGGCCAGAGTGAAGAGGCGAGCAGAGTGAGTAGCCAGGCTGGCCAGGTAGGCTGAAGCTGGCCAGGCGAAATGAGTAGTAGCAGGAGTAGGCAGCCAGCTAGTAGGCCAATGGCAAAAACAGCTGAAGCCAGCCCAGTGAAATAAATAAATATAAATAAATAAATAATAAATAAATAAATAAATAAATAAATAAATAAATAACGATCAAATAAATAAATAAATAAATAAATAAATAAATAAATGAAAGTAAATGAGTGATAAAGTAAATGAAGATGATAATGAAATGAAGAACCAGAGCTAAATGAAAATAGAAATGAAATGAAGTAGGCCAAGTAAATGGGTCAGAATGAAATAAATGAGTACGAAATGAAGTAGTAGGCAAATGAAAGGTAGTGGGCCAAATGGACGAAGGCCAGGCGAAGGTGGTAGGCCCAGTGAAGGCCAGATGAAGGTGAAATGAAGGTGAGTAGTGTGGTGAGTGAGTGAAGAAGGTGAGGTAGTGAGTAGTGAGTAGTGAAAGTGGTGAGAGTGGCCAGATGAAGAGGTGAGTGGTGAAGATGGTGATGAGTGATGATGAATGAGTGAAGGTAGTGGGGCCAGGTGAGCCAGTGAGGTGAGTAGTGAGGCGAAGGCGAGTGGTGAAGGTGAGTGAAGGCCAGGTAGGTGGTGGTGGTGAGTGAGCAGGTGGTGGTAGTGAAGGTGAGTGAGTGAGTGGTGAGTGAGTGAGTGAAGAAGGTGGTGGTGAGCGAGTGGTGGCCGAGCCCAGTAGTGAGGGGCAGGCCGGTAGTGCGAGGTAGTGAGGCGGCGAAGGCGTGAGCAGGCCGAGCTGAGCCAGCAGGCAGGCGAAGGCGATGGCGGCCAGTAGAGCGGTAACGGCGGCGAAATAAATGAGCGAGCGGGCGAAAGCGAGCCGAAAAAGTCTGGCCAAGCCAGCGAGCCAGAGCCAAATGAAAAGCCAAGCAGTGAGAACGTAATAAATAAATAGAAATAACTAAGTAGTAAATAAATAAATAAGTAAATAAATAAATAAATAAATGTAAATAGATAAATAAATGAGTAAATGAAAAAATGGAAATGAAGAAATGAAATGGTCGTAAAATGGGCAAATGAAATGAAAAATAAATAAATGAAGATAGTAGGCGAGTAAGTGAAGAAGATGGGTCAGATGAAGGCCGTGAAGGTGATGATAGTGAAGGCCAGATGAAGGCCCGTGACCAGAAGATGGTAGATGAAGAAAAGACAGTGATGAGTGAGTAGATGAAGGTAGTGAAGGTAGTGGTGAGTGAATGAGTAGGTAGGTAGGTGACGGGTGATGGTAGGTAGTGGGTAGTGAGTGAGAAGGTGAGTGGTGAAGGTGAAGTGAAGGTAGGTAGGACAGTAGTTAGTGGCGTGAAGGTGAAGGTAGTGAGTGAGCAGAAATGAAGAAAGGTGATGGGTCAAATGGCGGCGTGAAAAATGGCGTGAAAGATGGTAAATGGCGTGAGTAGCTGACCAAATGGTAGATGAGCCAGTAGGTAGTAGTAGGTAGTGAAAAGCAGGTAGTAGTGAAAGTAGTGAAGGCCAGTGGTAGAGTAGTGGTGTGATGGTGAGGCAGAGTGAGTGAGTAGGCCAGTGAGTAGTGAGTAGTAGCGAAATGAGCCAGTAGTAGCGACTCAGCCAGGTAAGCGAAACCAAGCCAGGCCAGTGATGAAAAATAGCTGACCAGCGTGAAATGGCGCCAGAGCTGAGCCAAGTGACCAAATGGCGCGTAGTAGCAGTAAGCCAACATAAATAAATAAACAAATAAATAAATAAATAAATAAATAAATAGTCAAATAAATAATAAAATAAATGAAATAAGCAAATAAATAAATAAATAAATAAATAAAATAAACAAATAAACAATAAATAAATAAATAAATAATAAATAAATAAATAAGTAATAATAAATAAATATAAATAAATAAAATAATGAATAAATAATAAATAAAATGGATTTAAAATGAAAGTAAATGAAATGAAAGAAAGTAAATAAATGAAAATGGTAAATGAGTAGATGAGTCAGTAAATGAATGAGAAGAATGGTGAAGAGTAGTGGGTGAAATGAAGGTAGTAGGATGAAGATAAATGAAATGAATGAGAATGGCAGAAGAAAGGCGGAGTGAGGTAGGTAGGCCAGATCCAGTGAAAGGTAAGTGAGGTAGTAGGCCGAAGGTGAGTGGAGTAGTGGGGTGGTGAGCAGGCGAGTGAGGTGGTGAGTGAAGAGGTGAGTGAGCCAGGTGGGTGAGTGAGTGAGTGGTGAGTGGTGGTGAGTGAGTGAGGTAGGTGAGGTGGGAGCAGGTGGGTGAGTAGTGGTGAGTGAGCCAGGCCAGGCGAGTGAGTAGTGAGCAGTGAAGGCCAGTGAGTGGCAGGCTGGTGGCGGCGGCGGTGGTGGCGAGTAGGTGTGAGCTGATGAGCCGAGTAGTAGCTGGCCAGCTGAGCCAGGCCAGCGAAGCTAGTAGTGACAGGCCCAGGCCCAGCCAGTAAATGGTGGAGTGGCGTAGCCAGCCAGTAGCCTCCTCCTCCTCCACTCCTCCTCCTCACTCCTCACACTCCTCCTCCTCACTCCTGCCCTCCTCCTCCTCCTCCTCCTCAAATCCACTCCCACTCCTCCCACTCCACTCCTCACCCCTCACTCCTCCTCCTCACTCCCTCCTCCCTCCTCCTCCACACCTCCTCCTCCTCCCACTCACACAGTCAATCCTCCTCCCCCTCCCTCCCCTCCTCAATCCTCCTCCTGCACACTCACTCCCTGCACACTCCTCCTCCTGCCTCCACACCTCCACTCCACTCCTCACTCCTCCTCCTCCTCCCTCACTCCACTCCTCCCCCTCCTGCCCACTCCTCCTCACACCTCCCTCCCCTCCTCCAATCAATCCTCCACTCCACCCACTCCACTCCACTCAGAGCTCCACTCCACACCCACACACTCCTCCTCCACACCCACTCCACTCCTCACTCCCTGCACTCCTCCTCCCTCCTCACACACTCCTCCCCCTCACCTCACTCCCACTCCCTCCTCACTCCCACTCCCACTCACTCCTCCTCCACTCCACACACTCCCTCACTCCACTCCCTCACTCAATCACTCACACACTCCACTCCCACTCCTCACACACTCACTCACTCACACACTCCCACTCCTCACACACTCCCACTCCCACACACTCAATCACTCACACACTCCTCACTCCCCTCACTCCTCCTCCTCACTCACACACTCCCACTCACACACTCACTCACACACTCCTCCTCACTCATCACACACTCACTCACACTCACTCTCCTCACTCAATCCACTCCACTCCTCATATGCATCATCCAGTCATCGATCATCACTCATCCTTCATACAATAAATAAGCTTCATGCATCATATAAATAAATAAATAATAAATAAATAAATAAATAAATAAATAATAAATAAATAAATAAATAAATAAATAAATAAATTCAATAAATAAAGTAAACAAATAGTCAATAAATAAATAAATAAATAAATAAATAAATAAATAAGCCAAATAATAAATAAATAATAAAAAAATAAATAAATAAATAAATATGAAGCTAGTAATAAATAAAATCAAATAAACAAATCAGTAAATAAATAAAATGAAGTAAATAAGTAAATGAAAAACAGGCTAGAGTAAAGTAAATGAAAGATGAGTAGTGAAGTAGTAAATGGTAATGAAATGAGTAACTGGTCAAATGGGTCTAAAATGGCAAAATGAAAGTAAGAGTAAATGAAAAATAAATGAAATGAAAAACCAAATGGGTCATAGTAAAAAGCCAAAGAATGAAATGAAAAATGAAGTAAATGAAAAAGTAAATGAGCAGGCAAATGAAGTAGTAGTGAAATGACAAATGATAGTGGTTTTAGCTGAAAATAGTAAAAATAGCTAAATGAGCCCAAGCCAAATAGTAAATAGTAAATGAAATGAAATGAAAAACTAAATGAGCTGAAATGACCAAGCCAGCCAAATGAGCAAACTAAGCCAAATAAAGCTAGTAGGCAAGCAAGCTGAGTCCAAGCCAGCCAAATAAAATAGCCAGCCAGCCAAGCCAAGCTAGCCAAATAAATAAATAAATAAATAAATAAATAAATAAATAAATAGAAATAAATAAAAATAAAATAAATAAATAAAATGGACAAATAAATAAGAAATAAATAAATGAAAATGAAAATAAACAAAATGAAATAAAATGAAAATAAATAATAAATAGTAATAAGAATAAATAAGTAAATGAAGGTAAATGATAAATGAAGAAATGAAATGGAGCCAAATGAAAATGAAGTAGGTAAATGGCGAATCAAGAATGAAAAATGAATGAAGGTAAGATGGGTGAAGTGAAGAAGGTAGTGAGATGAAAGTGGTAGATGGCGAAATGAAGGTAGGCCAGATGAGGTAGTAGAGCCAGATGAAGAGGTAGTGGGTGAAATGAGGAAGGGTCAGTGGACCAGAAGAAAGTGAGGCCAAAGTAGTGAGTGGGTAGTCAGTGGTGTGAAGGTAGTGAAGGTAGATGATGAGTGAGCGAGTGAGTGGAGTGAGTGAGTGAAGAAGGTGGTGGGGGTGAGTGAGTGAGGTAGGTGGACTGAAGGTGGTGAGTGAGTGAGTCAGATGGTGAGTGAGTGGTGGGGGGTCAGGTGAGTGAGCGAGTGGTTGGCGGTGAGTGAGTGAGGAGCGAGGTGAGTGAGTGAGTGAGGTGGTGAGCCGAGTAGTGATGGTGGCAGCCAGCAGGCGAAGGCCAGAGCCAGAGAGCGAGTAGTGACAGTAGTAATTTGGGTGGCGCGCCAGTAGCCAGTAGTGAGCCAGCCGAAAAATAAATGAAAAGCCCAGTAGTAGTAGATCATAATAAATAAATAAATAAATAAATATATCACTTCGATCATATAATAAATATAAATAACTCACTCGCGCCTCCACTCATCGCATCATCACTCATAATAATAAATCAAATACATAGTCAGTCATCACTCAAATAAATAAATAAACCGATAAATAAATAAATAATAAATAAATAATCACAATAAATAAATAAATAAATAATAAATAATAAATAAATAAATAAAATGAAAATAAATAGGCTCAGTAAATAAATAAAAAATAAATAAGTAAACCAAATAGAAACAAATGAGTCATAAATAAAATAGGGACAAACCAAATAAATGGCAGCAAGTAAATGAAAAACCAAATGATAATGATGAGAAAAATAGTAAATGAAAATGAAATGAAATGAAGTAAATGAGTAGTAAATGAAAAGTCAAAATGAAGTAAATGGATTCAGTTGAGCCAAATAGTAAATGAAAAATCATGGGTTAAATAAGCCAAATGAAGAGTAGTAAAGAGTGAAATGAGCCCAGTAGGCAAGTAAGCCAGTAAGCCAAATAAGTGAAAAAGAGCTGAAATGAGCCAAATGACAAATGGTAAGCAAATGAAAGCCAAATAAAGCCAATGACCAAATGGCGAAAAAAAATAAATAGCAAATAAGCCAGCGTGGCAATGGGTCAAACTAGCGCGAAGCCAGGACAGCCAAGCCAAGCCAGCAAAAGCTAAATAGCCAGAAAGCAAGCCAATAATAAATATCATCATCATAAATAAATAAATAATAAATAAATAAATAAATAAATAAACCATCGTATAAATAAATAAATAAATAAATAAATAAATAAATAAATAAATAAATAAATAAATAAATAAATAAATAAATAAACAAACAAATAAATAAATAAATAAAGTCAAAAAATATATAAATAAAATAGTTAAAATGGTTTAAATAAATAAATAAATAGTTCGTCAATAAATAAGCCAATAAGTTTAAATAAATAAAAAAATATATAAGCAATAAAAATAAATAAATAAATAAACCAAATAATAAATAAATATCATAATAAATAAATAAGCCAATAAATAAATAAGCAAATGTAAATAAATAAATAAATAAATAAATAAGTTTAGAATAATAAATAGAAAAAGAAATCGGTCAAATAAATATAAATAAATAAATAAATAAATAAATAATAAAATAAGTAAATGAAATAAATAAATGAAAAATAAGTAAATAGGCAAATGAAGTAAATGAAAAATAAATGAAAGTGAATGGCCAAATAAATGGCCAAACCAATGTAGTAAAGCCAAAATGGCCAAAATGAAAAGGTGAAATACAGTAGTAAGTGAAGGCCCAAAGGCTAAGATGGTAAGTAGTGAAAAGTAGTAAAAAATGAGCCAGCGTCAGATGATTGATGGCGAAACGTGAAGAAAAATGGCGAGCCAAATGAAAGTAGGTAGCTGGCCAAATGGGTCAGACGGCGCGCAAAAATGAAAAATGCGAAACCAGTAAATGGCCCAAGTAATAGAGCAAGCCAAGCTAAATAGTTAAACCAAGCCAAGCCAATATAAATAAATAAATAGTTAAATAATAAATAAATAAATAATAAATAGGTAAATAAATAAATAAATAAATAAAATAAAATAAATAAATAAATAAATAAATAAGTAGGTAAATAAGTAAATAAGCCCAAATGAAATGAAAAGGCGAAACAAATGAAATAGGCAAATAGTAGAAAATAAAATGAAATGGCTGAAATGAGTATTGATAATAAATGATAATGAGTAAATCAAATAAATATAAAGTATAAATAATATATGAATATGGTGATATAGATGAAGGTCCATGGTGGTGAGTAGAGTACAATAAAATGGTTTATACTATAATATGAGTGAGTGAGTAATGGTGAGTGAGTATGATCTAAAGATGGCCCAATGGTGAGTCCAGTACTAACACATAAGCAGTAGCCAGGCCAGTCAGCTGTAGTAAATCCAGAGTAAAATGTCACTCATAATAAATCCTCTCATCTCATGAACTCACATCATCATCATCATCTAAATAAATCCCAGTCAATAAATAAATAAATAAATAAATAAATAAATAAATAAATAACTCCAAATGAAATAAATGGTCAAATAAATAAATAAATTCCTCTCTCTCTCACTCTAAATCTCTTCTCATGTCTTGAAAATGTAAATTCTCTCACTAAATCTCCTGATCTGAGTGAATAACAGTCAATGCCTCATCAATATTGGTTCCAGTATCCACTCACACTCACTCACTCACACACACTCCTCCTCCTCCACTCCACTCCTCATCTCCTCCTCCTCACTCACTCCTCCTCACTCCACACACGCCTCCTCACTCCTCACACACTCACTCACACACACTCTCACTCCTCAGTAGCATTCACTCCTCCTCACTCACACACTCACTCCACACTCCTCCTCACTCACTCAATCACTCACTCTCTCATTCTCCTCACTCCACATCACTCTCCTCTCTCTGCCACTCACACCTTCTCACTCCTCCCATTCCACTCCTGCACTCTTCACACACTCCTCTCTCACTCTCACTCACTCACTCTCTCCCTCCTCCTCACTCACTCACTCTCGCTCACCTCCACACACACACATTCCTCACATCTCACTCACTCCTCACTCACTCCCACTCACTCCACCTCCTCACTCCTCCACTCCTCTACTCACTCACTCCTCTCCTCCACACACTGCACACATTCCTCACTCACTCCTCCTCACTCTCACACTCCTCACTCCCTCTCCACACTCACTCACTCATGCTCACTCACTCACACATTCACTCCTCCACACAATCACTCACTCCCTCCCACTCACTCACTCACTCTTTCTTGCTCTCCCTCCTCTCACTCACTCAGTCCACACTCACTCACTCCTTCACTCCCTCCACTCACTGCTCAGACCTCACTCTTTAATCACACATCACTCCTCCTCCACTCACTCCACATTCCTCACACACTCACATCCTCACTCCTCCTCCTCCACTCACACATTCCACTCACACACTCACTCACACATTCCTCACTCTCACTCACTAACACATTCACTCACACACTCACTCAGCTCCTCCACTCATCTCCTCCACTCATCCTCCAATCCACTAACTCCTCACTGCACTCCTCTTTCACACTCCACTCCAGCTCACATTCACTCCACTCCACTCCTCCTCCTCCACCTCCTCACTCTCTCACTCCACTCCTCACTCCTCCCACTCGATTTCACTCACACATTCATCTCCTCACTCCACACCTCCACCTCACTCCACTCACTCACTCCACACACATCTCACTCCACTCCTCTCTCACTCCACTCCTCCTCCTCTCTCACTCCACTCCACTCCTTCCTCCCTCCTCCTCACTCACACACTCCACACTCACCTCACTCACTCTCACTCCACTCTCACTCCACTCCTCATACACTCATTCACTCCACACACTCCACATTCACTCACACACACACCTCACTCACTCAATCACTCACACTCACTGCACTCACACTCACTCACTCCCTCACTCTCACTCTCCTCACACACACACTCTCTCACTCACTCCTCCTCCTCCACTCCCTTGCTCACACATCTCCTCCTCCTCACTCCCACTCACTCCACTCCTTTACTCAACTCCTCCACACACACTCTCACTCACACATTCACTCACTCACCACTCCCAATCACTCACTCACTCACTCACATCACTCACCTCCACTCACTCTTCTCTATCATTTCACTCTCCCACTCACTCAATCCATCACCTTTTTCTCTGACTCAATCACACACACACACCTCCTGCTGCTCACTCCACACTCACTCACTCCCTCACCATATCACTCCACTCACATGTTCACCACTCCCCTGCTCACTCAATCACTCACCACATTCCTCCTCTGCACTCCATCACTCACCCATCATTCCGCACTACTCACTCACTCACACTCCTCACTCCTCACTCACTCCACACTGCTCCATCCCACACACTCACTCGCACTCACTCAATCACTCATCACACACACTCCACTCACTGCTCATCCTCCTCACTCCATTTCTCACTAACTCCTCAATCACACACCTCCTCCTCCATTCCTCACACACTCACTAATCACTCACTCTCCACCTCCTCCACTCCTTCACTCAACTCACTCCACCTCCTCCCACTCCTCACACATTTCTCACACCTCAACCTCACTCCTCCCATGCTCCACTCACTCACACATTACCTCACTCCTCACTCACACATTCACTTACCTCAATCTCCTCCCCTCACTCCACTCTTTCCTCCTCCCACTCAGTCACTCCACCTCCACCTCCTCCACTCACACACTCACTCCACACTCACTCATACAGACCTCACTCCTTCCTCACTCCTGCCTCACTCACTCCATTTACTCACACCTCACTCACATTCACTCACTCCACACACTCTACCACATTCCTCCACCCTCACTCACACACTTCCTCCTCCCTCACACTCACTCACTGACACACTTCACTCACACACACTCTTGCACTCACTCACACACTCACTGCACACACACTCCACTCTGCATCAGACCCTCCTCACTCACACATTACTCAGCTCCCACTCCTTACACACTCACTCACTCCACACTCACACATTCACACACACACACCTCCTGGCAATCAGATTCACTCCTCACTCCTGTGCTGCTCAGACTCACTCTGTTCACTCACTCACTCACTCACTCATTCTCACACTCACTCACTCACATCCACTCACTCACTCTCCTTCGCCACTCTTTGCATCATCACACTCCTCACACACACACTCCCTCCACTCTCTCACTTCCATCCTCATCATACATCTCCTCCACACTCACTCACACATCATCATCATCATCACACTCACACACTCCTTCGCTCAGACATCGCTCCTCATCATTTCATCACGTCACTCCTCCTCCTCCTCCTCCTCTCACTCCTCCTCCTCACGTTCATCGCACACACTCCACCTCCTCACATCCTCCATCCTCCATCAGTCACTCCTCACTCTGTCTCACCTGCTCCACACACACCTCTCTCACACCTCTGCTGATCTCTCATCACTCCACACGCTCAACTCCTGCTCCTCCACACCTCAACCTCACATTCACACTCTCATCACACACTCCCGCTCACTCCTGCCTCCTCTGCACCTCCACTCCTCACTCACGCTCCACTCACTGACACATTCCTCACTCACTCCTTACATAAACCTCCACCTCACTCCACTCATTCACTCCTCCACACACTCCACTTGACACAATCACACACTCCTCCACTCCACTCACTCACTCCTCCTCTCCTCCTCACTCATTCACCTCACTCTCACACTCCTCCTCCCACTCAGCTGAGCACACCTCCTCCACACACTCCACACTCCACACACACACTCACACACCTCACTCACACACTCACATCACTCACACTCCCTCACACACTCACTCACTCCCTCCACCTCCTCTCCTCCTCCACTCACTCCCTCACCACCTCACTCCTCCACACACACTCACTCACTCCTCCTCCACACACTGCTCACACACTCCCGATCCTCCTACCCTCACTCCTCCACACTCACTCACCTCACACTCATACTCACTCACTCCACTCACTCACTCCACACTCAACTCCTCACTCACACTCACCCCCTCCACACTCACTCACACGGTCTCTGCGCTCATGTTCCATCCATCTTGCTGCATCATCACACTCCTCCTCTTGCATCTCACATGCGCTCCTCTCTCCACACCTCCACTCCTCCTCCATCACTCCTCCATCTCACACCATCACTCACTCCTCACTCCTCCTCCACTAGTCACTCCTCCACTTGCACACCTCAGACTCTCAAACGCTCAGATCACTCCTCTCTTACACTCCCTTCCCCTCCTACACTCCTCCACACACTCACTCACTCCCCCTCCACACACCACTCACTCCTCCTCACTCACTCACACACTCTCACTCTCACCTCACCACTCACTCCTCCCTCCTCCTCCTCACTCCCACTCTCACTGAGCCCTCTCACTCCCACTCCCTCACTCAATCACTCACTCACACCTCACTCTCACTCCTCCTGCTCCACTCAATCACTCACTCACTCCTCTCCATCTCCACCATGCTCACCTCCTCCTCCTCACTCCACACTCAACTCCCTACCTCCTCACTCCACTGAAACACTCACACACACTCATACACCTCCTCAGACCTCACTCCTTGAGCCTCACTCTCTCACTCTCCTCACTCACTCAGACTCCCCTCCTCAAACTCACTCACTTACCACGCCTCACTCACTCCACATCCACTCCTCCACACACCCACTCACTCACTCCACTCACTCACTCACTCCTTTGTTCACTCACTCCTCACACTCACTCACACATTCACTCACTCACCTCCTCACTCACTGCATACTCACTCACTCCATCCCATCCATCCCTCCCACTCATCACATTCCTCCTCCATCATGGACTCATCACTCCCTCCTCCTCCATCATCATCATCACTCACTCACTCACTCATGCACATCATCACTCACTCCTCTTGCTCACACTCATCCTTGTCACTAACATCATCCTCCATCATCATGCCGCTCAGTCTCCTGCTCACTCACTCATCACCCACACTCAGCTCAGTACATCCTCCACTCCTCAGCCATCACTCACTCACTCCTCCTTGCTCCTCCTCCTCATCCTCACACATTCCACTCCTCCTCCTCACTCACATCACCTCTCCTCCTCCTCCTCTCCTTTGTCACTCCACACTAAGCCCTGCTCCATCACTCCTCTCACTCCTCAGCCATCACTCCTCCTCACTCCTCACCTCCTCACTCCTCCTCTCTGCTCCTCCACTCCTCACTCCTCACTCTCTCCTCTACTGTACACTCCTCCACCCCTGCCTCCTCCACCTCAAACATTCCACATCACTCACTCACTCCTCTCTCAGTACTCCTCACTACATATACACACTCCACTCACACCTCCTCTCACCTCCTGGAAACATTTACTCACATATACTCACTCACTCACTCACACACTATATACCACTCCTCACACACTCCTCCACTCATTTCTGCACTCACCTTTACTCCACACTTCTCATCTCCTGCACACTCACACACACTCCTCACTCCACACATACACTCCTCCTCCACACACACTCACTCACACCTCACTCCTCACACTCTGCTCCTGCCACACTCACTCCACACTCCTCTCCTGCATCCGCTCAGGCATACTCACTTACAACTCACTCCTCCTCCACTTACACACTCACTCACACTCACTCCATCCTCCACATCGCATACATCATCATCGCTCCACACTCGCATCATCACACTCCACACATCATCACCATATCTGCATCACTCACTCATCACACTCCTGTATCACTCATCAAGCATGTAAGCCATCACACTCATCCTCATCACACTCACTCCAATCACTCACTCCCACTCAACATCATCTCCTCCACTCACTCCTCCCATCACATCACTCATGTGCATCATCACTCACTCCTCACTCAATCCACACACCTTCCTTCATGTCCACTCCATCCTCCACTCACTCCTTGCACTCCCACACTCACTCACACTCCTCAACTCCTTCCTCCTCCTTGCTCACTCCTCACACCTCCACTCCTCCTCACTCACATCCTCACTCACTCCCTCCCCCCTCCATGCTCCTCACTCCTCACTCACTCCTCACTCATCACTCCTCCTCCTCTCCACTCCATGCACACCTCCTCCTCCTCACCTCCACTCACACTCCTCCTCCTCAATCAACTCCTCACTCACTCCTCCTCCTTGCACTCCACTCACACATTCCTCCTGACTCTCTCACATCACTCCACTCCCACTCACATACTCCACTCACTCCACACACTCCTCTCCTCCACTCCACACTCACTCACTCACCTCCTCTCCACTCCTGCCTCACACTCCCAGCCTCTCACTCCTCCTCACTCCCACTCCTCCACATCCTCACTCCTCACTCAACTCACTCCTCACCTCACACACTCCCACCTCCAACTCCTCCACTCACTCCTCCACTCCTCACACACACACTCCTCCCTCACTCACTCCTCACTCACTCCTGCACACACTGACTCCACTCACTCACTCCTCATTCACTCACTCCTTACCTCCACTCACACACGTTGCTCACCTCCCACACACTCACTCACTCACTCACACACTCCTCCTCACTCACACATTCACTCCCACTCACTCACATTGACTCACTCACCACTCATTCACTCACTCCTCACTGACACATTCACTCACTCACTCCTCACACCCCCTCACTCACACTCACACTCACTCACACACTCCCACTCACCTCACTCCTCCTCACTCCACATTCACTCACTCACACCTCATTCCACTCACTCACTCCTCACATTCTTTCTGCTCACTCACACACTCACATTCCACTCACACAATCCTCTCACTCACACTGTTCTCCTCACTCCACTCTCCCCTCCTCACTCACTCCCATCACTCCTCACTCACTCAAACACTCACTCACTCACTCACACACTCACTCCATCACTCTCACTCACTCACTCAGCTCCTCATTCACTCCTGCATCGCTCCTCCTCCTGCGCACGCTTATCACTCACTAGCTCACATAATCACACTCACTCGACTTCAGCACATTCACTCCTCCTCACTCCACTCCAGCCGCACACTCCTCTGCTCAATCACTCAAACGCTGCTCACTCACTCCTGCACTCCACTCCACTCCTTCATTCTCCTCCACTCTCTCACCTCCACTCTCACTCCCACTCCTCATCCTCACTCCTCCTCACTCAACTCACTCCCACTCAATCTGCACTCCTCCACTCCTCCACTCACTCACATCACTCCTCACACATCCTCACTCCATCCTTACTCCTGCACTCCCACACGTTCCACACATCTCACTCATTCATTCCTCACACTCACACACTCCACTGCTCACTCCACTCTATTCACTCCTCCTCCTCACTCCCTCCACACTCACTCCTCCTCCTCACTCCTCACACTCCTCACTCCCATCTCACTGCTGCTGTGTATCTCACTGCACACTCACACACACACTCCACTCACTCACACACTCACTCCTTTCCTCCACTCCTCACTCACCTCACTCCACTCATTCACTCACTGCCCACTCCCACATTTCACTCACACACTCCACTCCTCCCCTCATTCACTCACTCCTCCACTCTCACACTCCCTCTCACTCACTCCACTCACTCTGAAACTCACTCACTCCACACACCATTCACTCCTCACACTCACACACTCCAATCAATCCACACTCTCACTCACTCTCTCACTCACTCACTCACTGCACACTCATCACTCACACACTCTCACTCTCACTCACTCATCACTCCCACATCCTCCCTCACTTATCACTCACTCATCACTCTCATCATCTCACCTCACTCATCGCATTCACTCACTCCATTCACTCACTCATCAGCCTCCATACTCACTCTGTTCCACTCAGCATCACTCATCATCCTCCTCTAACGCATCAGTCCTCAACTCCTCTCCATCGCATCATCACTGCGACATCCACTCATCTCACTCACTGCACTCCCACTCGCTGCATTTCCACTCCACACACTCCATCACTTCCCTTTCCTCTCACTTAATCACTCCACTCGCACACTCCGCTCGCTCCTCCTCACTCATCACACTCCACACATTTCCTCACTCACTCTCAGCCTCACTCCACACCTTCCTCTCGCTCCAGCTCCTCACCTCACTCACTCACTCCGCGCACCTCCTCCTTGGCTCCATTCCATCCTCACGCACACTCCACCCATCACTCCTCCTCTCCACAGCATCCACTCCATGCCTCCATGCTCCTCCTCCCACTCCTCACACATCGCACATTCTGCTCCCACTCAATGCACACCTGTCTCTCACTCACTCGTTCCTCACACTAACCTAATCCTCACACACTCACTCCTCACTCACTCACACTCCTCACTCACACTCCTTTCACCTCACTCCATATCCTCCTCTCACACACTCACACATTCTCACTCCCACTCCATCACTCACTCATATCACTCCCACTCCTGCCATATGTGCACTCATCGTTTGCTCTTATTCAACTCACTCACTCCTCACTTGCTCTCTGCTCACTCACACTCACTCATTCACTCACTCACACACTCCACACAAGCTCCCACTCACATCACACTCACTCCTCATTCACTCAAACATATCCTCCACTCACTCCTCCTCCTCATTCACACACTCACTCCCACTCCCACTCCTCATCCCCTCCACACACTCCACACTCGCACTCCTCCTCTGCTCACTCACTCCACTCCTCCTACACATCTCACTCCACCTCACTCACACTCCTCCTCAGCTCATTCACTCCCACTGACTCACCTCACTCACTCACCCACTCCTCCCACTCACTCCTGCTCACACACTCATTCCTCTCTCCTCCACTCCACTCCCTGCACTCACCTGCCTCACTCCAGTCTCACTCCTTCACACTCTCCCACATCTCCCACTCTCACTCACACACTCAGACACCTCTCAACTCATAACTCACTCTCCTCACTGGCTCACTTCACCACACTCACACATGTCCTCACACACACTCATTCCTCACTCACACTCCTCACTCGCACTCTAGACACTCTCACACATTCTCCTCACACTCCACTCACTCACTCACTCACATTCTCACTCCACACTCCCTCCCACTCCTCCTCCCACATTCACTCCCACTGCTCCTCCACTCCCGTTCCTCATCATCCTCACTCACACTGCCTCTCACTCACACACTCACTCTCCTCCCTCACTCCACTCCACCATCACTCCTCACTCACTCCACACTCACATCACTCACTCACAGACCTCCCATAGCCCATCCCACTCCTCTCACACTCACTGTCCTCATATCACTCACTCACTCCTCACTCACATCACTCAACCACTCATTTACCTCACACACTCCTCCTGCACTCCTCCACTCCACTCACTCCACTGCATCTTGCCTTCACTCTCTCACTCACTACACCTCACTCCTCCTCACCTCACTCACTCTCCTCCCTCACTCACTCCCATCACTGCATCACTCTCTCCTGCACACACTCCCACTCCTCACTCATTCCACACTCACTCACTCCTCCTCACTCCTCCTCCTCCACATTCCTCTCTTTGCAGGCTCACTCCTCCTGCCTCCACTAACACATTCCTGCTCACTGCACTCCCACTCTCACTCACCTCCTCCTCCACACACTCACTCACTCCACACACTCACTCCACTCACTCCTGCACTCCTCCTGCTCACTCACTCACTCTTACTCCTCCTCCCACTCAAACTCACTCACTCACACACCTCACTCCACTCACTGGACACTCACTCACTCCACTCACCTCACTCACTCCTCCACAGTCACTCACTCAGCCTCACTCCACACACTCACCAGCTCACACTCACATCATACTCTCACTCCATCACTCACTCACTCACTCACCATTCACACTCCACTCCACTCGGCTCCCATACGTTCCACACACTCTCACACCTCACCACACTCCTCCTCCACTCCACTCCACACACTCCCACTCTACTCCTCACTCTTCTCACTCATCTCACACTCACTCACACTCAACTCCACACACTCACACACTCCACTCATTCACACACTCTCTCCACACTCCGACACACTCATTCCTCCCACATCCTCCTCACTCACTCACTCACTCCTCACTCCACTGTCACCTCACACTCACTCCTCCCCTCAATATCACTCACACTCCTCACTCACCTCCCTCACTCGTTCACTCTCACTCACTCCACCTCCCATCTCACATTCCGCAGCTCACTGAGCTCACTCCACTCTCACCTCCTCCTCACATTCTCGACTCCCTTCCAGCTCACTCACTCCAGCATCCTCACTCCACTCCTCCTCTCCCTCACCTCCCACTCCCACTCACTCACTCACTCCTCCTCTCTCTCACTGACTCCTCATTTCTCACTCACTCACTCACTCCCTATCCACTCACTCACTCCACTCACACAGCTCACTCCACTCACACACACAATCTCCACACTCACTCCACTCCACTCACTCCACACTCAAACATTCCTCCACTCACTCCACACTCACTCACTCCCACCTCTCTCACACTCTCACTCACTCCTCACTCACTCACTCACTCCTCACTCTCCACTCACACACTCACTCCACTCCTCTCTCACTCTCTCACTCACTCACACTCTCACTCACTCCACACTCACTCATGTTGTTGCTCACACACTCACTCCCACTCACTCTCTCACTCCACTCTCTCACTCCACTCACCTCACTCACTCACTCCACACTCACTCAGCACTCACTCCTCCACTCCACACACTGTCCACTCCATTCACTCCTCCTCCTCATCACACTCACTCACTCAGCACTCACTCACTCCTCCTCACACTCACTCACTCATTCACTCACTCCACATCACTGACTCACTCCTCTCCTCCTGCACTCACACACGTTCCTCACTCACACTCACTCCTCCCACACTCACTGACACACTCACTCCACTCCTCACTGCACTCACTCTCCACTCACTCACTCCCTGCCTCACTAGCCCACTCACACACTCACTCACTCCTCCTTAACCTCCACTGGGCTAACCCTCCAATCCTCGCGCTCCACTCATCCCACACTCACTCCTCCTCTCACGCATCCACTCCTCTCATGCCCTCCTCCTCACTCTCACTCCTCACTCACACTCACTGAGCTCTCCACATTCCTCACACCTCTCCCACTCCTCACCTCACTCACTCTCACTCCCACTGCTGCTCCTCCTCCAATCACTCCTCACATACTCACTCCACTCCTCTCCACTCTCACTCACTCCTCACTCCTCCCTCCTCACTCTCACTCACTCAAGCACTTACTCACTCCCCTTACATTCCAATCACTCCTCCCTCACTCTCCTCACTCCACACACTCCACATTCCCTCACTCCTCCTCACTCACTCCTCTCACTCACTCACTCCACTCACTCCCCTCACACACTCTCTCACTCCACTCCCACTCCCACTCCTCCTCCACTCCTCCACTCACTCCTTCCTCCTCCTCACTCTCACTCCTGACAGACTCCTGTAATCCTCCTCCACTCCATTCCTCCTATACTCACTCCTCACTCCTCCACTCTGTCACACATTCACTCCTCCACACTCACTCCACTGCAGTCCTCCACTCACTCCCACTCCACACACACACCTCCCACACATTCTCCTCACTCACACTCACACTCACACTCCACTCACCTCCACTCCTCCTCTCACTCACCTCACTCAATCACTCCACTCACTCACTCACACACTCACTCCTCACTCAATCCCAACAACTCCTCACTCAGCCACTCTCATACACTCCACTCACTCTCACTCCACTCCTCCCACTCACTCACTCACATTCACTCACTCACTCACTCCTCCTTACACTCAATCACTCAAACATTCCCTCACTCACTCCACTCACTCCACACTCACTCCTCTCACTCCCTCTCCTCTCCCACTCACACACTCACTCACTCACTCCTCACTCCACTCAATCACTCATTCTCACTCCACTCACTCCTCCTCTCACACTCCTCCTCTCACTCACTCACACCTCATTCTCAGTCACTCACTCCCTCCCATCACTCCACACAATCACACTCACTCCTCTCTCACAATCTCCTCCTCCTCACATTCAGACTCCTCAAACATTCACTCACTCACTCACACACTCCACTCCTCACACTCCTCATTACTCCTTACTCACATTCCTCACTCCTCACTCTGCACCTCCTCACTCTCACACTGCACTCCAACTCTCCTCTCTCCTCTCACTCACTCCTCCTCCCTCCTGCTCCATACATTCTCACTCAACTCACTCCTCCTCCTCCACACTCACTCCTCCTCTCTCCTCACTCACTCTCCCTCACTCCTCTCTCACTCCACATTCCACTCACTCTCACTCACTCATTCCCTCCACTCACCTCACTCCACTCACACTCACTCCTCCCTCCTCCTCCTCACACATGCACTCCACTGCAGCACTCCTCCACCCCTCACACGCTCCCTTCACTCCTCAACTCCACATACTCACTCCACACACACACTCACTCCACTCCTCCTCCTCACTCCTCCTCACTCACTCCTCCCACTCACTCCACTCTGACCTCACTCCACTCCTCCTTGCACTCCTCCTCCACACTCACACACTCAGTCTCCTCACTCTCACTCCACACACTCACATTCCACTCCACACTCTCACTCCTGGACTCCACACTCAATCCACTCCACTCACTCCACTCACACACTCCTCCTCACTCACTCACACCTCCCTCACTCTCATACTCACTCATTCCTCACTCACACTAGCTCCTCCTCACACACTCCTTAACTCACTAACTCACACACTCACTCCACTCACTCATTCACTCACTCCCTCACTCGTCCCAGTCACTCCACTCACTCCCACTCACTCCTCCTCACTCACACACTCCTCACACTCACTCACACACTCACCTCCTCCCTTACTCACTCTGATTCCTCCTCACTCCTCACTCACTCCATACACTCCTCACTCACTCCCACTCACACTCCTCAAACACTCACTCCTCACTCTCACTCAATCACTCTCCTCCCTCACTCACTCACTCCATTCCCACTCCTCACTCACTCACTCCCACTCCTCCTCTCTCACACACTCTCCACTCACACAGTCACTCACTC